>NW_025533729.1:82500-327500 GCF_020615455.1 Coregonus clupeaformis
GGCAGACTGTTCCATAAAAATGGAGATCTATAGGAGAAAGCCCTGCCTCCCGCTGTTTGCTTAGAAATTCTAGGGACAATTAGGAGGCCTGCGTCTTGTGACCGTAGCGTACGTATTGGTATGTACGGCAGGACCAACTCGGAAAGATAGGTAGGAGCAAGCCCATGTAACGCTTTTATAGGTTAACAGTAAAACCTTGAAATCAGCCCTTGCCTTAACAGGGAAGCCAGTGTAGGGAAGCTAGCACTGGAGTAATATGATCAAATTTCTTGGTTCTAGTCAGGATTCTAGCAGCCGTATTTAGCACTAACTGAAGTTTATTTAGTGCTTTATCCGGGTAGCCGGAAAATAGAGCATTGCAGTAGTCTAATCTAGAAGTAACAAATGCATGGATTAATTTTTCTGCATCATTTTTGGACAGAAAATTTCTGATTTTTGCAATGTTACGTAGATGGAAAAAAGCTGTCCTTGAAACAGTCTTGATATGTTCGTCAAAAAAGAGATCAGGGTCAAGAGTAACGCCTAGGTCCTTCACAGTTTTATTTGAGACGACTTTACAACCATCAAGATGAATTGTCAGATTTAACAGAAGATCTCTTTGTTTCTTGGGACCTAGAACAAGCATCTCTGTTTTGTCCGAGTTTAAAGTAAAAAGTTTTCAGCCATCCACTTCCTTATGTCTGAAACACAGGCTTCTAGCGAGGGCAATTTTGGGGCTTCACCATGCTTCATTGAAATGTACAGCTGTGTGTCATCCGCATAGCAGTGAAAGTTAACATTATGTTTTCGAATAACATCCCCAAGAGGTAAAATATATAGTGAAAACAATAGTGGTCCTAAAACGGAACCTTGAGGAACACCGAAATGTACAGTTGATTTGTCGGAGGACAGACCATTCACAGAGACAAACTGATATCTTTCCGACAGGTAGGATCTAAACCAGGCCAGAACTTGTCCGTGTAGACCAATTTGGGTTTCCAGTCTCTCCAAAAGAATGTGGTGATCGATGGTGTCAAAGGCAGCACTAAGGTCTAGTAGCACGAGGACAGATGCAGAGCCTCGGTCTGACGCCATTAAAAGGTCATTTACCACCTTCACAAGTGCAGTCTCAGTGCTATGATGGGGTCTAAAACCAGACTGAAGCATTTCGTATACATTGTTTGTCTTCAGAAAGGCAGTGAGTTGCTGCGCAACAGCTTTTTCTAAAATTTTTGAGAGGAATGGAAGATTCGATATAGGCCGATAGTTTTTTATATTTTCCGGGTCAAGGTTTGGCTTTTTCAAGAGAGGCTTTATCACTGCCACTTTTAGTGAGTTTGGTACACATCCGGTGGATAGAGAGCTGTTTATTATGTTCAACATAGGAGGGCCAAGCACAGGAAGCAGCTCCTTCAGCAGTTTAGTAGGAATAGGATCCAGTATGCAGCTTGAAGGTTTAGAGGCCATGATTATTTTCATCATTGTGTCAAGAGATATAGTACTAAAACACTTAAGTGTCTCTCCCGATCCCAGGCCCTCGCAGAGTCTGTGCAGATCCAGGACAGCTAAGCCCTGGAGGAATACGCAGATTCAAAGAGGAGTCCGTAATTTGCTTTCTAATGGTCATGATCTTTTCCTCAAAGAAGTTCATGAATTTATCACTGCTGAAGTGAAAACCATCCTCTCTTGGGGAATGCTGCTTTTTAGTTAGCTTTGCAACAGTATCAAAAAGAAATTTTGGATTGTTCTTATTTTCCTCGATTAATTTGGAAAAGTAGGATGATCGAGCAGCAGTGAGGGCTCTTCGGTACTGCACGGTACTGTCTTTCCAAGCTAGTCGGAAGACTTCCAGTTTGGTGTGGCGCCATTTCCGTTCCAATTTCCTGGAAGCTTGCTTCAAAGCTCGGGTATTTTCTGTATACCAGGGAGCTAGTTTCTTATGACAAATGTTTTTCGTTTTTAGGGGTGCAACTGCATCTAGGGTATTGCGCAAGGTTAAATTGAGTTCCTCAGTTAAGTGGTTAACTGATTTTTGTCCTCTGACGTCCTTGGGTAGGCAGAAGGAGTCTGGAAGGGCATCAATGAATTTTTGTGTTGTCTGAGAATTTATAGCACGACTTTTGATGCTCCTTGGTTGGGGTCTGAGCAGATTATTTGTTGCGATTGCAAACGTAATAAAATGGTGGTCCGATAGTCCAGGATTTTGTGGAAAAACATTAAGATCTACAACATTTATTCCATGGGACAAAACTAGGTCCAGAGTATGACTGTGGCAGTGAGTAGGTCCAGAGACATGTTGGACAGAACCCACTGAGTCGATAATGGCTCCGAAAGACTTTTGGAGTGGGTCTGTGGACTTCTCCATGTGAATATTAAAATCACCAAAAATTAGAATATGATCTGCTATGACTACAAGGTCTGATAGGAATTCAGGAAACTCTAGAGAGGAACGCTGTATATGGCCCAGGAGGCCTGTAAACAGTAGCTATAAAAAGTGATTGAGTAGGCTGCATAGATTTCATGACTAGAAGCTCGAAAGATGAAAACGTCATTTTTTTTTTTGTAAATTGAAATTTGCTATCGTAAATGTTAGCAACACCTCCGCCTTTGCGGGATGCACCGGGAATATGGTCACTAGTGTAACCAGGAGGTGAGGCCTCATTTAACACAGCAAATTCATCAGGCTTAAGCCATGTTTCAGTCAGGCCAATCACATCAAGATTATGATCAGTGATTAGTTCATTGACTATGACTGCCTTTGAAGTGAGGGATCTAACATTAAGTAACCCTATTTTGAGATGTGAGGTATCACGATCTCTTTCAATAATGGCAGGAATGGAGGAGGTCTTTATCCTAATAAGATTGCTAGGGTGAACACCACCATGTTTAGTTTTGCCCAACCTAGGTCGAGGCACAGACACAGTCTCAATGGGTATGGCTGAGCTGACTACACTGACTATGCTATTGGCAGACTCCACTAAGCTGGCAGGTTGGCTAACAGCCTGCTGCCTGGCCTGCACCCTATTTCACTGTGGGGCTAGAGGAGTTAGAGCCCTATCTATGTTGGTAGATAAGAGGAGAGCACCCCTCCAGCTAGGATGGAGTCCGTCACTCCTCAGCAGGTCAGGCTTGATCCTGTTTGTGGGTGAGTCCCAGAAAGAGGGCCAATTATCCACAAATGTTATCTTTTGGGAGGGGCAGAAAACAGTTTTCACACAGTCTTTGTATAACTTAGTCCAAGTGGTGGTCAGAATGTTTGTCTTAACTAGCCTGATAACTCCAACATGTCTGATATGAACATTGACATAAACCCTCTACATACTTGAGTTTCTCCAGTCTGCAGTGTGGATCCTCCAGTCCAGCAGAGAGCAGTCTGACTCCTGAGTCTCCTGGGTGATTGTAGCTCAGATCCAGCTCTCTCAGGTGTGAGGGGTTTGACTTCAGAGCTGAGACCAGAGAAGCACAGCCTTCCTCTGTGACTAGACAGCCTGACAGCCTGCAAAGAGTCAAATCATATTAAAACCACACTGCTATTCTTTGGTGGTGAAAATAGTGGCAGTATATTTTTTCAAAATACACAACTAATCTTCTCCTTTCCCCCTTCTGATAACCAGGTGGCGAATCGCATCTCTGCATGTCCGGCAGACATATCAGTATGGATGACGGATCACCACCTCAAGCTGAACCCTGGCAAGGCGGAGCTGCTCTTCCTCCCGGGGAAGGACTGCCCGTTCCATGATCTCGCCATCACGGTTGACAACTCCGTTGTGTCCTCCTCCCAGAGTGCGAAGAGCCTTGGCGTGACCCTGGACAACACCCTGTCGTTCTCCGCTAACATCAAGGCGGTGACCCGATCCTGCAGGTTCATGCTCTACAACATTCGGAGAGTCACGACCCTGCCTTACACAGGAAGCGGCACAGGTCCTAATCCAGGCACTTGTCATCTTCCGTCTGGATTACTGCAACTCGCTGTTGGCTGGGCTCCCTGCCTGTGCAATTAAACCCCTACAACTCATCCAGAATGCCGCAGCCCGTCTGGTGTTCAACCTTCCCAAGTTCTCTCACGTCACCCCCTCCTCCGCACACTCCACTGGCTTCCAGTTGAAGCTCGCATCCGTTGCAAGACCATGGTGCTTGCCTATGGAGCAGTGAGGGGAACGGCACCTCCGTACCTTCAGGCTCTGATCAGTCCCTACACCCAACCGAGGGCATTGCGTTCATCCACCTCTGGCCTGCTGGCCCCCTACCTCTGCGGAAGCATAGTTCCCGCTCAGCCCAGTCAAAACTGTTCGCTGCTCTGGCAACCCAATGGTGGAACAAGCTCCCTCACGACGCCAGGACAGCGGAGTCACTCACCACCTTCCGGAGACATTTGAAACCCCACCTCTTTAAGGAATACCTGGGATAGGATAAAGTAATCCTTCTACCCCCCAAAAAAAAAGTATAATTGTAAAGTGGTTATCCCACTGGCTATAGGGTGAATGCACCAACTTGTAGTCGCTCTGGATAAGAGCGTCTGCGAAATGATGTAAATGTGCCCTTGAGCAAGGCACTTAACCCTAATTGCTCCTGTAAGTCGCTCTGGATAAGAGCGTCTGCTAAATGACTAAAATGTAAATGTAAATGTAAAATGTTCAGATACACCAGTGTCCTGAAACCTGCCATATCTATTCATAAATTAATGTATCATTATTAGAAATGACAAATTATCAAAGTATTGCTTGTAGATAGAAAAATGCATATTACAAATATTTGAGTAGACTGACCAGAGCAGTTTAAAAAGCAGTATCAGTCAAAAGACAGACAGTGAGGTATCAGATTTAGATTGTATTGAGTATAGAGTCCACACCATATCTAGTTTGACAGTGAAGCTAACATTTTAAATGTAGCTCTGTACTCCAGTATTTTGGATTTGAGATCAAATGTTTCATATGAGGTGACAGTATATAATGTCACCTTTTATTTGAGGGTATTTTAATACATATCTGTTTTACCGTTTAGAAATGAAAGCGCTTTATGTATCCCCCATTTGAAGAAGTCATACGTATTCTGACCATTTGACTTATAATGCATTAAAGTAGTCAAAAGTTTAGTATTTGGTTGTAAACTCGTTGGTTGCATTTGCAGTTTGTTTTGGTTGTGTTTTGGGTTATGTTTTGCCCGATAGTAACTGAATGGTGGATGATGACTGGAGTAATCTTCTGTCTAAGTGAGTAATTAACATGTTTCTAAAAATTACTAAATTAATCCTGATGATGCATTGATTAAGAATAATCATGAATGAATCATGAATAATAATGAGTGAGAGAGTTACAGAGGCTACAACAAAACATGCTAACCTCTCACCATTACCAATAACAGAGGGGGTATGATCCTTGTTCCTCTGTAACTTTCTCATTCATCATCATTCACGATTCATTCATGATTATTCATAATCATGGTAGCATCCACATGAATGTAGAAGTGTTCAGAAACATATTCTATTCTTACTGACAATACAAGTGAAGTGACTCCAAAATGACAGGACATTATTCACCATTCAGTTTCTATTGGGAAAAACATCATCCAAAACACAACCAAGACAAACTGCAAATGCATTCAACAAGTTTGTAGAATCACAAGCTTGATGTAATCACTGCAGGTAAGGAATATGGGACCAAATACTAAACTTCTGACTAAATGAATTTGTCCAAATTATTACGACTTCTTCAAATGGGAGAACTAGATACATGAAGTGCTTTCATTTCTAAACGGTAAAACAGATATGTATCAAAAACCTAAAATAAAAGGTGACATTCTGTACTGTCGCCTAATATGAAACATTCTATCTCAAATCCAAAATGCTGTAGCATAGCACCACATGTAAAACTGTAAGCTTCACTGTCCAAACACATATGGTGTGGACTATGTGTGCCTGGTAAACACATGTGGATCTGGTGAACAGTTATCACTTGTTGACCAACTACAGGAATACTGACCTCAGAGTCTCCAGTTTACAGTGGGGATTCCCCAGTCCAGCAGAGAGCAGCTTCACTCCTGAATCCTTCAGGTCATTGTTACTCAGGTCCAGCTCTCTCAGGTGTGAGGGGTTTGACTTCAGAGCTGAGACCAGAGAAGCACAGCCTTCCTCTGTGACTAGACAGCCTGACAGCCTGCAAGAGTAAAATCATATTAAAATCACACTGCTATTCTTTGGTGGTGAAAATAGTGGCAGTATATTTTTTCAACATATTCAGATACATCAGTGTCCTGAAACCTGCCATATCTATTCATATATTAATGTATCATTATTAGAAATTATCAGATTATTGCTTCTAGATAGAAACATGTACAGTGAGGGAAATAAGTATTTGACCCCCTCTCAACCAGAAAGATTTCTGGCTCCCAGGTGTCTTTTATACAGGTAACGAGCTGAGATTAGGAGCACACTCTTAAAGGGAGTGCTCCTAATCTCAGCTTGTTACCTGTATAAAAGACACCTGTCCACAGAAGCAATCAATCAATCAGATTCCAAACTCTCCACCATGGCCAAGACCAAAGAGCGCTCCAAGGATGTCAGGGACAAGATTGTAGACCTACACAAGGCTGGAATGGGCTACAAGACCATCGCCAAGCAGCTTGGTGAGAAGGTGACAACAGTTGGTGCGATTATTCGCAAATGGAAGAAACACAAAATAACTGTCAATATCCCTCGGCCTGGGGCTCCATGCAAGATATCACCTCGTGGAGTTGCAATGATTATGAGAACGGTGAGGAATCAGCCCAGAACTACACGGGATGATCTTGTCAATGATCTCAAGGCAGCTGGGACCATAGTCACCAAGAAAACAATTGGTAACACACTATGCCAGGGTTCTTCAATTCCGGTCCTGGAGGGCCGAAACACCTCTGTTTTTCATCCTCTCCTTCTAATCAGGGGCTAATTCAGACCTGGGACACCAGGTGAGTGCAATTAACTACCAGGTAGAAATAAAAACAGAAGTGTTTCGGCACTCCAGGACCGGAATTGAAGAACCCTGCACTATGCAGTGAAAAGACTGAAATCCTGCAGCGCCCGCAAAGGTCCCCCTGCTCAAGAAAGCACTTATACAGGCCCGTCTGAAGTTTGCCAATGAACATCTGAATGATTCAGAGGAGAACTGGGTGAAAGTATTGTGGTCAGATGAGACCAAAAACTAGGTCTTTGGCATCAACTCAACTCGCCGTGTTTGGAGGAGGAGGAATGCTGCCTATGACCCCAAGAACACCATCCCCACCGTCAAACATGGAGGTGGAAACATTATGCTTTGGGGGTGTTTTTCTGCTAAGGGGACAGGACAACTTCACCGCATCAAAGGGACGATGGACGGGGCCATGTACTGTCAAATCTTGGGTGAGAACCTCCTTCCCTCAGTCAGGGCATTGAAAATGGGTCGTGGATGGGTATTCAAGCATGACAATGACCCAAAACACACGGCCAAGGCAACAAAGGAGTGGCTCAAGAAGAAGCACATTAAGGTCCTGGAGTGGCCTAGCCCAGTCTCAGACCTTAATCCCATAGAAAATCTGTGGAGGGAGCTGAAGGTTCGAGTTGCCAAACGTCAGCCTCGAAACCTTAATGACTTGGAGAAGATCTGCAAAGAGGAGTGGGACAAAATCCCTCCTGAGATGTGAGCAAACCTGGTGGCCAACTACAAGAAACGTCTGACCTCTGATTGCCAAAAAGGGTTTTGCCACCAAGTATTAAGTCATGTTTTGCAGAGGGGTCAAATACTTATTTCCCTCATTAAAATGCAAATCAATTTATAACATTTTTGACATGCGTTTTTCTGGATTTCTTTATTGTTATTCTGTCTCTCACTGTTCAAATAAACCTATCATTAAAATTATGGACTGATCATGTCTTTGTCAGTGGGCAAACGTCCAAAATCAGCAGGGGATCAAATACTTTTTTCCCTCACTGTATAGTACAAATATTTGAGTAGACTGACCAGAGCAGTTTAAAAAGCAGTATCAGTCAAAAGACAGACAGTGAGGTATCAGATTTAGATTGTATTGAGTATACAGTCCACACCATATCTAGTTTGACAAAGATAACATTTTAAATGAAAGCACTTTATGTATCTAGTCCCCCCATTTGAAGAAGTCAAAAGTATTCTGACCAATTCACTTCAGGTGTATTAAAGTAGTCAAAGGTTTAGTATTTGGTCCCAAACTCGTTGGTTGCATTTGCAGTTTGTTTTGGTTGTGTTTTGGGTTATGTTTTGTCCAATAGTAACTGAATGGTGGATGATGACTGGAGTAATTTTCTGTCTAAGTGAGTAGATAACATGTTTCTAAACACTACTAAATTAATCCTGATAATGCCATGATTAAGAATAATCATGAATGAATCATGAATAATTATGAGTGAGAGGTTACAACAAAACATGCTAACCTCTCACCATTACCAATAACAGAGGGGGTATGATCCTTGTTCCTCTGTAACTTTCTCATTCATCATCATTCACGATTCATTCATGATTATTCATAATCATGGTAGCATCCACATGAATGTAGAAGTGTTCAGAAACATCTTCTATTCTTACTGACAATACAAGTGAAGTGACTCCAAAATGACAGGACATTATTCACCATTCAGTTTCTATTGGGAAAAACATATTCCAAAACACAACCAAAACAAACGGCAAATGTGTTCAACAAGTTTGTAGAATCACAAGCTTGATGTAATCACTGCGGGTAAGGAATATTGGACCAAATACTAAACTTTGGACTAAATTACTTATGACTTTTTCAAATGGGAGAACTAGATACATTAAGTGCTTTCATTTCTAAACAGTAAAACAGGTATGTATGAATACCCGCAAATAAAAAGTGACATTCTGTACGGTCGCCTAATATGAAACAATTTCATATCCAAAATGATGGAGCATAGCACCAAATGTAAACCTGTAAGCTTCACTGTCCAAACACATATGGTGTGGACTATGTGTGCCTGGTAAACACATGTGGATCTGTTGAACAGTTATCACTTGTTGACCAACTACAGGAATACTGACCTCAGAGTCTCCAGTTTACAGTGGGGATCCCCCAGTCCAGCAGAGAGCAGCTTCACTCCTGAATCCTTCAGGTCATTGTCACTCAGATCCATCTCTCTCAGGTTTGAGGGTTTGAACTGAGAACTGAGGCCAACACTTCACAGGATGTGTCTGTGAGTTTACAGCCAGTGAGTCTGTCAACAGAGTAAATACCATGAGGGACAGGTTGTTTTAAAATGTTACATTTAGCTTCCCTGCTTACACTGTTACCCCTGCACTAATAATGTGAACACTGTGTATAGATGTCTCAATGCTACAACTTTTCTGATCCGTTTGTTTAAGACTTTTCAGCTGATAGAAAGTTTAGTCAGCCAATGAAAATATTGTTGTTCTTACCTACAGTAAAGTTTGGTCTGAGGGATAGTCACATGAGTACTTACAGAGCCAGTCAGCCAATAGAAATGCTGCTGTAACTACAATGTATTTTGGTGTGGGATATTTCCATGAATACTTACAGAGCTTTCCTGCAGCCTCTCACAGCTGGGAGCAGTCTCCTACGACCCTCCTCTGATGTCTTGTATACCTTCAGGTCAAACACATCCAGAACCTCCTCTGATATCTGTAGCATGTAGGCCAGTGCTGAACACTGAGAAAGTGTGAGGTTTTTGGATCTCTTCTCTGACCTCAGATACGCTTGGATTTCCTCCTGTACTGAATGGTCTTTCATCTCTATCAGACAGTGGAAGAGATTGATGCACCTCTCAGGGGAGATGTTCTTCCTCTGCATCACCTTAAGGGATCGGATTGTTTTCTGGACGCTGTCTGGACTGCTTTCTGTCTGTGTCACCAGACCTCGTAGGAGTTTCTGATTGGACTCCAGTGACATGCCATGAAGGAAGCGGACAAAGAGGTCCAGGTGTCCGTTCTTGCTCTCCAAGGCTTTATCCACGGTACTCTTCAGCAGCTCATGCAAGGTTAGCTCTTCAGATGCAGCTCTAGACTTTCTCTTGAGGAAAGGCTTCAGTGCATCCATGTTCTTGGTTGTGTAACAATGGTACATGTAGACAGCTGAGAGAAACTCCTGAATGCTCAGATGAACAAAGCAGTACACCACTCTCTGAAATAACACAGACTCTTCTTTAAAGATTTGTGTGCACACTCCTGAGTACACTGAGGCTTCTTTGACATCAATGCCACACTCTTTCAGGTCTTCTTCATAGAACATGAGATTACCCTTCTCCAGATTTTCAAACGCCAGCTTCCCCAGCTTCAGAAGAATTTCCTTATCTGACTCCATGAGCTCCTGTTGATCCATCTCAACTCTTCCATGATATTTCTGGTTCTTCAGGCTGGTCTGAATGAGCAGGAAGTGTATTGACATCTCAGTCAGAGTCGTGGGCATCTCTCTCCTCTTGTCTGTACTCAACATGTGTTCAAGGACTATTGCAGAAATCCAACAGAACACTGGCATGTGGCACATGATGTGGAGGCTCCTTGATGTCTTTATGTGTGAGATGATTCTGCTGGCCAGGTCCTGATCACTGAATCTCTTCCTGAAGTACTCCTCCTTCTGTGGGTCATTGAACCCTCGTACCTCTGTCACCTGGTCAACCACACTTAGGGGGATCTGATTGGTTGCTGCTGGTCGGGGAGGTTATCCATAGGAGAGCAGAGGGAAGCAGATTCCCCTTGATGAGGTTTGTCAGCAGAACATCGACAGACGATGTCTGGGTGACATCAGATACCTTTTCGTTGTGCTGGAAATCCAATGGAAGTCTGCTTTCATCCAAACCATCAAAGATGAACATAGCTTTACAGGCAGTGAGTTTCTTTGCATTGCCTATGTCTAGTTCTGTGTGGAAGCCATTTAAAAGTCTGAGAAGACTGTACTGGAGATCTTTAATCAAGTTCAGCTCCCGGAAAGGAAGCACAAATATGATATCCACATCTTGGTTCGCCTTCTCTTCAGCCCAGTCTAGGATGAACTTCTGCACAGAGACTGTTTTTCCGATGCCAGCGATGCCCTTCGTCAGCACAGTTCTGATGCTTCTCTCTTGGCCTGGTAAGGGTTTAAATATGTCATTGCAGTGGATTGCTGTGTCATGTGATGTTGGTGTCCTGGATGCTGTCTCTAGCTGCCACACCTCATGTTCATTGTTAACCCCTTCACTCTCTCCTTCTGTGATGTAGAGCTCTGTGTAAATCCTGTTGAGGGGAGTTTGGTTCCCTGCTTTTTCCATGCCTTCTATCACACATTCATACCTCCTTTTCAGACTGTCTTTATGGTTTACTATAGCTCTCTGCAGGCTGTCATCCACTACAAGGGAAGAGGGAAAATGATGTGTATCAGAAACATTCATTGACAGGATGAAAAGTGGGCCTTCCACAACTACAGTAACTTCTATTATCTCATAATATTGTAGTTACCTACTGTAAATCATATTAAGGTATTGACTTGGCCCACGTGTGCAAGTGGTCTTACTGTTTTCAGAGCCTCGTGTTTTATTGGCTTGACTCAGGTGCTGTAGTACAGGACGTGTTCTGGATCTCTTTCTACACTGAGGACAGTCATAGTCTCCTGAAGGAGCAGGTTTCTCCCAGTATCTGGTGATGCACTGTCTGCAGAACCTGTGTCCACAGGTGATAGAGACTGGATCCCTCAGCACCTGCTGACACACTGCACACCTGGACTGATCCTCTAACAGAGTAGACCATCCACTACAGAGATAAAGGAGAGAGAGATTGTAGATGTTAATACTGTTCATAGACAGACAGCTGGGAACAGTATACTCTGCTCTCTGAGTGTGGTAGTAGCCTCTGGAATGGATAACATGTCCAGAGTGGTATTACTAAACTATATGAACTCAGGTAGTAGAAACATGTCCACAGTGGTATTACTAAACTATATGAACTCAGAAGGTTGTAGAAACATGTCCACAGTGGTATTACTAAACTATATGAACTCAGAAGGTTGTAGAAACATGTCCACAGTGGTATTACTAAACTATATGAACTCAGAAGGTTGTAGAAACATGTCCACAGTGGTATTACTAAACTATATGAACTCAGAAGGTTGTAGAAACATGTCCACAGTGGTATTACTAAACTATATGAACTCAGAAGGTTGTAGAAACATGTCCACAGTGGTATTACTAAACTATATGAACTCAGAAGGTTGTAGAAACATGTCCACAGTGGTATTACTAAACTATATGAACTCAGGTTGTAGAAACATGTCCACAGTGGTATTACTAAACTATATGAACTCAGATTGTAGAAATCTTCAAAAGTATAGAATGTACACACTAAGAAAAGTGGGTTCCAAGGGTTCTTTGGGAAGGGTGATGGTTCTATGTGGAACCATAATGACTCAAAGAACCCTTCAAGACCTTCAATGGTTCTTTGCAGTTCACAAAAAGGGTTATTTGCGTTTTAGTGATAATTAAAATGTAGGGGCTGTCACGCCCTGGCTCTGGGGACTCTTAAATGTTGAGCCAGGGTGTGGATTTGCTATGTTTAGTTTTTCTATGTTTTTGTTCTAGATCGTTGATTTCTATGTTGGCCAGGGTGGTTCCCAATCAGAGGCAGCTGTAGCTCGTTGTCTCTAATTGGGGACCATACTTAGGCAGCCTGTTTTGCACTAGTCTTTGTGGGATCTTGATCTGTAAAGGTTTGTTGTGTTATAACCTCAGGACTTCACGTGTCGTTTGTTTGTTGTTTTTGTCGTTAGTACGTTAAATAAAAGTATGTACGCTTATCACGCTGCGCCTTGGTCCGTGTCTTCAGTCAACGATCGTGACAGGGGCAGTGGCTCATTAGAATATTTTTGCGGAGTGGTTTGTTCAAAGCTCTTTTTGTGTAACAGTGAGTGAGTACCATTGACGTTTATCTAATGTGTTGTGTTCTGCAATGACTGTTAATACACACAGTTTTGTAGGACTATGGCCAGTGACGGTGTCTTGTGAACGACTCACGTATGGCCTTGTGTCAATTGAGAACTGTTGACTAAGTCAGTGGTTCTCAATTCTCTCCTCAGTGATCTAGTGATGTTACGTTTCATACTGAAGCTCCAAGGCATGCGTTGAAATCGCTAAGCAGCTAACTTCGAATCAGTGTGCCGATAAGTGTATCACTTTATCAGAAGTACGTCATCAATGATGTCCGAAGCTTCGTTTGATCACATGCTTTTTCAAACCATGTGTTGCAAAATGCGAGATCCCACTGATTTCACCGTGGTTCCGATGCTTTCTTCGATTATGCTGCTTTCAAACACCGACTGCTACTGGATACCATACTTATACAGTTAGTTAGGATTTTGTACAAATAATTTCACCTGACTGGTATCTTAGCAGGTAGAGTAGGGAACTATGGAACATTCCGGGATGTGGGAGTATGAGTTCGAATCCGGTTGAAGAGACACTATTTTGAAAATAGTTTTGTGAAACCACACTTTCTGCACTGTTGTTCAAATAATTTGTTTTATTTAGTATAGTATAAGCTTCTCTCTTAAACATCCTCAATAATGCCATAGATTCCATTTTTGAAAAATAGTCCACTTGAAGGCAGAAAACGCAGCATGATGTAAGATGTGAACTGACTGTAGGCTATTAAAGCCAACGACTTACCACCACAGAGTTTTGATAAAATCAGTGGAGAAAAAAAAACCTCTATCTGATAATCACACATTGCTATTTATTGTTGACCAGCAGATGTAACTAATGTGCATTGTGAATGAATAAAGAAGCTCAGAGCAATTAACCTAATTGACACAATTTGTTGGAAAGCCTCATTGCTTCAGGAAGCTTTGTTTTTCCATCACTACAGTGACCCGCAGCAGTTTGAGAGCAACTTGTCACGGCAGGTAGCCTAGCATTAAGAGCCAGTAACTGAAAGGTCGCTGTTTCGAATCCCCGAGCCGACTAGGTGAAAAATCAGCCAATGTGCCCTTGAGCAAGGCACTTCACCCTAATTGCCCTATGTTGCTCTGCATAAGAGCGTCTGCTAGACTGTTAAATATAACACCTATGGAATTTTAACAATATAGTATATGGCTAACCAGAATACAAAAAAAACTGTAATGTTCTTCAAAAGGATCTACAAAGAACCTTTGAGATTGAGGAAGGTTCTTTAGTGAACCATTCTCTATAAAGGTTCTATAAAGAACCATAACAAAGGGCTCTTTATAGACACAAAAAGGGCTGTAACCATAGCGAACCCTTTTTTGGCACTACATAGAACCTTTAGTTTTTAGTGTGTAACCACTAAATGCATTAAAGGAAAATGATTTGGTGTTACAAACAAACTGCAAATATGATAGATTAATTATTAATGACTAATTATTACACCCTGAAACTGTGCATAATGTGTGAGTGTAGGACCAGTAAAGGCTATGGCATTGAGCCACTATTTAGCAATGTGAGTAAGAGTCAGGCCAGACAACAAAGACAACTGAGAAACTAAGATAAAGAGGCCTCCCAATTTAGGGAGGGGAGAAACTGTTATGAAAACATGGTGCAGAATATTGTGAGAATGGCAATAACTGAGTAAAGCAGGGAGTAGGATATGTGTGTGTGTGTGTGTATGTATGTGTGTATGCATGTGTGTATATGTGTGTGTGTGTGAACTGAAGGTCAGTAGAGCAGTTTTAGAGTGGAAAACTACAGCCCGCATACAGAGGGAAGGGATTTCTTTTTGTATGACGTATGAGTATAAAAGATGGACTCTGAAATTGTGATGGCAGAATTCTCAATGAATAAATATCTCTGACCATGCAGACCGGGACTCTGGCCGTTACTTAAATCCCAAAAGACTTACAACCTTTTTGGGAGACGCACAGAGACACTTAAATAGTTTGTTAAATAATTCACTTAACAAAATATCAAGGCAGTTGTCATTAAATGTTACAATATGTTTTATTTATTGTGATTTGTGTAGAGCAAAACATTATATTCTATTCAATTATAAAGCCCTTTGTAAAAAAAATACTGCATTACCTAAAATGGTTACTAACCTATAGAAGTATGAGATACCATGCCCGGTCACAGGGATGGAGAACTCCTTCCTTCTGTCACTACAGATTTAGATGGAGAACTCCTTCCTTCTGTCACTACAGATTTAGATGGAGAACTCCTTCCTTCTGTCACTACAGATTTAGATGGAGAACTCCTTCCTTCTGTCACTACAGATTTCGATGGAGAACTCCTTCCTTCTGTCACTACAGATTTAGATGGAGAACTCCTTCCTTCTGTCACTACAGATTTAGATGGAGAACTCCTTCCTTCTGTCACTACAGATTTAGATGGAGAACTCCTTCCTCCTGTCACTACAGATTTAGATGGAGAACTCCTTCCTTCTGTCACTACAGATTTAGATGGAGAACTCCTTCCTTCTGTCACTACAGATTTAGATGGAGAACTCCTTCCTCCTGTCACTACAGATTTAGATGGATAACTCCTTCCTCCTGTCACTACAGATTTAGATGGAGAACTCCTTCCTTCTGTCACTACAGATTTAGATGGAGAACTCCTTCCTTCTGTCACTACAGATTTAGATGGAGAACTCCTTCCTTCTGTCACTACAGATTTAGATGGAGAACTCCTTCCTTCTGTCACTACAGATTTAGATGGATAACTCCTTCCTTCTGTCACTACAGATTTAGATGGAGAACTCCTTCCTTCTGTCACTACAGATTTAGATGGAGAACTCCTTCCTTCTGTCACTACAGATTTAGATGGAGAACTCCTTCCTTCTGTCACTACAGATTTAGATGGAGAACTCCTTCCTTCTGTCACTACAGATTTAGATGGAGAACTCCTTCCTTCTGTCACTACAGATTTAGATGGAGAACTCCTTCCTTCTGTCACTACAGATTTAGATGGATAACTCCTTCCTTCTGTCACTACAGATTTAGATGGAGAACTCCTTCCTTCTGTCACTACAGATTTAGATGGAGAACTCCTTCCTTCTGTCACTACAGATTTAGATGGAGAACTCCTTCCTTCTGTCACTACATGGAGAACTCCTTCCTTCTGTCACTACAGATTTAGATGGAGAACTCCTTCCTTCTGTCACTACAGATTTAGATGGATAACTCCTTCCTTCTGTCACTACAGATTTAGATGGAGAACTCCTTCCTTCTGTCACTACAGATTTAGATGGAGAACTCCTTCCTTCTGTCACTACAGATTTAGATGGAGAACTCCTTCCTTCTGTCACTACAGATTTAGATGGAGAACTCCTTCCTTCTGTCACTACAGATTTAGATGGATAACTCCTTCCTTCTGTCACTACAGATTTAGATGGAGAACTCCTTCCTTCTGTCACTACAGATTTAGATGGAGAACTCCTTCCTTCTGTCACTACAGATTTAGATGGAGAACTCCTTCCTTCTGTCACTACAGATTTAGATGGAGAACTCCTTCCTTCTGTCACTACAGATTTAGATGGATAACTCCTTCCTTCTGTCACTACAGATTTAGATGGAGAACTCCCTTCCTTCTGTCACTACAGATTTAGATGGAGAACTCCTTCCTTCTGTCACTACAGATTTAGATGGAGAACTCCTTCCTTCTGTCACTACAGATTTAGATGGATAACTCCTTCCTTCTGTCACTACAGATTTAGATGGAGAACTCCTTCCTTCTGTCACTACAGATTTAGATGGAGAACTCCTTCCTTCTGTCACTACAGATTTAGATGGATAACTCCTTCCTTCTGTCACTACAGATTTAGATGGAGAACTCCTTCCTTCTGTCACTACAGATTTAGATGGAGAACTCCTTCCTTCTGTCACTACAGATTTAGATGGAGAACTCCTTCCTTCTGTCACTACATGGAGAACTCCTTCCTTCTGTCACTACAGATTTAGATGGAGAACTCCTTCCTTCTGTCACTACAGATTTAGATGGATAACTCCTTCCTTCTGTCACTACAGATTTAGATGGAGAACTCCTTCCTTCTGTCACTACAGATTTAGATGGAGAACTCCTTCCTTCTGTCACTACAGATTTAGATGGAGAACTCCTTCCTTCTGTCACTACAGATTTAGATGGAGAACTCCTTCCTTCTGTCACTACAGATTTAGATGGATAACTCCTTCCTTCTGTCACTACAGATTTAGATGGAGAACTCCTTCCTTCTGTCACTACAGATTTAGATGGATAACTCCTTCCTTCTGTCACTACAGATTTAGATGGAGAACTCCTTCCTTCTGTCACTACAGATTTAGATGGATAACTACTTCCTTCTGTCACTACAGATTTAGATGGAGAACTCCTTCCTTCTGTCACTACAGATTTAGATGGATAACTCCTTCCTTCTGTCACTACAGATTTAGATGGATAACTCCTTCCTTCTGTCACTACAGATTTAGATGGAGAACTCCTTCCTTCTGTCACTACAGATTTAGATGGATAACTCCTTCCTTCTGTCATTACAGATTTAGATGGAGAACTCCTTCCTTCTGTCACTACAGATTTAAATGGATAACTCCTTCCTTCTGTCACTACAGATTTAGATAGATAACTCCTTCCTTCTGTCACTACAGATTTAGATGGATAACTCCTTCCTTCTGTCACTACAGATTTAGATGGAGAACTCCTTCCTTCTGTCACTACAGATTTAGATGGATAACTCCTTCCTTCTGTCACTACAGATTTAGATGGAGAACTCCTTCCTTCTGTCACTACAGATTTAGATGGAGAACTCCTTCCTTCTGTCACTACAGATTTAGATGGAGAACTCCTTCCTTCTGTCACTACAGATTTAGATGGAGAACTCCTTCCTTCTGTCACTACAGATTTAGATGGATAACTCCTTCCTTCTGTCACTACAGATTTAGATGGAGAACTCCTTCCTTCTGTCACTACAGATTTAGATGGAGAACTCCTTCCTTCTGTCACTACAGATTTAGATGGAGAACTCCTTCCTTCTGTCACTACAGATTTAGATGGAGAACTCCTTCCTTCTGTCACTACAGATTTAGATGGAGAACTCCTTCCTTCTGTCACTACAGATTTAGATGGATAACTCCTTCCTTCTGTCACTACAGATTTAGATGGATAACTCCTTCCTTCTGTCACTACAGATTTAGATGGATAACTCCTTCCTTCTGTCACTACAGATTTAGATGGAGAACTCCTTCCTTCTGTCACTACAGATTTAGATGGAGAACTCCTTCCTTCTGTCACTACAGATTTAGATGGAGAACTCCTTCCTTCTGTCACTACAGATTTAGATGGAGAACTCCTTCCTTCTGTCACTACAGATTTAGATGGAGAACTCCCTTCCTTCTGTCACTACAGATTTAGATGGAGAACTCCTTCCTTCTGTCACTACAGATTTAGATGGAGAACTCCTTCCTTCTGTCACTACAGATTTAGATGGAGAACTCCTTCCTTCTGTCACTACAGATTTAGATGGAGAACTCCTTCCTTCTGTCACTACAGATTTAGATGGAGAACTCCTTCCTTCTGTCACTACATATTTAGATGGAGAACTCCTTCCTTCTGTCACTACAGATTTAGATGGAGAACTCCTTCCTTCTGTCACTACAGATTTAGATGGAGAACTCCTTCCTTCTGTCACTACAGATTTAGATGGAGAACTCCTTCCTTCTGTCACTACAGATTTAGTTGGAGAACTCCTTCCTTCTGTCACTACAGATTTAGATGGAGAACTCCTTCCTTCTGTCACTACAGATTTAGATGGAGAACTCCTTCCTTCTGTCACTACAGATTTAGAAGGATAACTCCTTCCTTCTGTCACTACAGATTTAGATGGATAACTCCTTACTTCTGTCACTACAGATTTAGATGGAGAATTCCTTCCTTCTGTCACTACAGATTTAGATGGATAACTCCTTCCTTCTGTCACTACAGATTTAGATGGAGAACTCCTTCCTTCTGTCACTACAGGTTTAGATGGATAACTCCTTCCTTCTGTCACTACAGATTTAGATGGAGAACTCCTTCCTTCTGTCACTACAGATTTAGATGGAGAACTCCTTCCTTCTGTCACTACAGATTTAGATGGAGAACTCCTTCCTTCTGTCACTACAGATTTAGATGGAGAACTCCTTCCTTCTGTCACTACAGATTTAGATGGATACTCCTTCCTTCTGTCACTACAGATTTAGATGGATAACTCCTTCCTTCTGTCACTACAGATTTAGATGGAGAACTCCTTCCTTCTGTCACTACAGATTTAGATGGAGAACTCCTTCCTTCTGTCACTACAGATTTAGATGGAGAACTCCTTCCTTCTGTCACTACAGATTTAGATGGAGAACTCCTTCCTTCTGTCACTACAGATTTAGATGGTTAACTCCTTCCTTCTGTCACTACAGATTTAGATGGAGAACTCCTTCCTTCTGTCACTACAGATTTAGATGGATAACTCCTTCCTTCTGTCACTACAGATTTAGATGGAGAACTCCTTCCTTCTGTCACTACAGATTTAGATGGATAACTACTTCCTTCTGTCACTACAGATTTAGATGGAGAACTCCTTCCTTCTGTCACTACAGATTTAGATGGATAACTCCTTCCTTCTGTCACTACAGATTTAGATGGATAACTCCTTCCTTCTGTCACTACAGATTTAGATGGAGAACTCCTTCCTTCTGTCACTACAGATTTAGATGGATAACTCCTTCCTTCTGTCATTACAGATTTAGATGGAGAACTCCTTCCTTCTGTCACTACAGATTTAAATGGATAACTCCTTCCTTCTGTCACTACAGATTTAGATAGATAACTCCTCCCTTCTGTCACTACAGATTTAGATGGATAACTCCTTCCTTCTGTCACTACAGATTTAGATGGAGAACTCCTTCCTTCTGTCACTACAGATTTAGATTGAGAACTCCTTCCTTCTGTCACTACAGATTTAGATGGATAACTCCTTCCTTCTGTCACTACAGATTTAGATGGAGAACTCCTTCCTTCTGTCACTACAGATTTAGATGGAGAACTCCTTCCTTCTGTCACTACAGATTTAGATGGATAACTCCTTCCTTCTGTCACTACAGATTTAGATGGAGAACTCCTTCCTTCTGTCACTACAGATTTAGATGGAGAACTCCTTCCTTCTGTCACTACAGATTTAGATGGAGAACTCCTTCCTTCTGTCACTACAGATTTAGATGGAGAACTCCTTCCTTCTGTCACTACAGATTTAGATGGAGAACTCCTTCCTTCTGTCACTACAGATTTAGATGGATAACTCCTTCCTTCTGTCACTACAGATTTAGATGGAGAACTCCTTCCTTCTGTCACTACAGATTTAGATGGATAACTCCTTCCTTCTGTCACTACAGATTTAGATGGAGAACTCCTTCCTTCTGTCACTACAGATTTAGATGGAGAACTCCTTCCTTCTGTCACTAGAGATTTAGATGGAGAACTCCTTCCTTCTGTCACTACAGATTTAGATGGAGAACTCCTTCCTTCTGTCACTACAGATTTAGATGGAGAACTCCTTCCTTCTGTCACTACAGATTTAGATGGAGAACTCCTTCCTTCTGTCACTACAGATTTAGATGGAGAACTCCTTCCTTCTGTCACTACAGATTTAGATGGAGAACTCCTTCCTTCTGTCACTACAGATTTAGATGGAGAACTCCTTCCTTCTGTCACTACAGATTTAGATGGAGAACTCCTTCCTTCTGTCACTACATATTTAGATGGAGAACTCCTTCCTTCTGTCACTACAGATTTAGATGGAGAACTCCTTCCTTCTGTCACTACAGATTTAGATGGAGAACTCCTTCCTTCTGTCACTACAGATTTAGATGGATAACTCCTTCCTTCTGTCACTACAGATTTAGATGGAGAACTCCTTCCTTCTGTCACTACAGATTTAGATGGAGAACTCCTTCCTTCTGTCACTACAGATTTAGATGGATAACTCCTTCCTTCTGTCACTACAGATTTAGATGGATAACTCCTTCCTTCTGTCACTACAGATTTAGATGGAGAACTCCTTCCTTCTGTCACTACAGATTTAGATGGAGAACTCCTTCCTTCTGTCACTACAGATTTAGATGGAGAACTCCTTCCTTCTGTCACTACAGATTTAGATGGAGAACTCCTTCCTTCTGTCACTACAGATTTAGATGGATAACTCCTTCCTTCTGTCACTACAGATTTAGATGGAGAACTCCTTCCTTCTGTCACTACAGATTTAGATGGATAACTCCTTCCTTCTGTCACTACAGATTTAGATGGAGAACTCCTTCCTTCTGTCACTACAGATTTAGATGGATAACTCCTTCCTTCTGTCACTACAGATTTAGATGGAGAACTCCTTCCTTCTGTCACTACAGATTTAGATGGATAACTCCTTCCTTCTGTCACTACAGATTTAGATGGAGAACTCCTTCCTTCTGTCACTACAGATTTAGATGGAGAACTCCTTCCTTCTGTCACTACAGATTTAGATGGATAACTCCTTCCTTCTGTCACTACAGATTTAGATGGAGAACTCCTTCCTTCTGTCACTACAGATTTAGATGGAGAACTCCTTCCTTCTGTCACTACAGATTTAGATGGAGAACTCCTTCCTTCTGTCACTACAGATTTAGATGGAGAACTCCGTCCTTCTGTCACTACAGATTTAGATGGAGAACTCCTTCCTTCTGTCACTACAGATTTAGATGGATAACTCCTTCCTTCTGTCACAACAGATTTAGATGGAGAACTCCTTCCTTCTGTCACTACAGATTTAGATGGAGAACTCCTTCCTTCTGTCACTACAGATTTAGATGGAGAACTCCTTCCTTCTGTCACTACAGATTTAGATGGAGAACTCCTTCCTTCTGTCACTACAGATTTAGATGGAGAACTCCTTCCTTCTGTCACTACATATTTAGATGGAGAACTCCTTCCTTCTGTCACTACAGATTTAGATGGATAACTCCTTCCTTCTGTCACTACAGATTTAGATGGAGAACTCCTTCCTTCTGTCACTACAGATTTAGATGGAGAACTCCTTCCTTCTGTCACTACAGATTTAGATGGAGAACTCCTTCCTTCTGTCACTACAGATTTAGATGGATAACTCCTTCCTTCTGTCACTACAGATTTAGATGGAGAACTCCTTCCTTCTGTCACTACATATTTAGATGGAGAACTCCTTCCTTCTGTCACTACAGATTTAGATGGATAACTCCTTCCTTCTGTCACTACAGATTTAGATGGAAAACTCCTTCCTTCTGTAACTACAGATTTAGATGGAGAACTCCTTCCTTCTGTCACTACGGATTTAGATGGATAACTCCTTCCTTCTGTCACTACAGATTTAGATGGAGAAATCCTTCCTTCCGTCACTACAGATTTAGATGGAGAACTCCTTCCTTCTGTCACTACAGATTTAGATGGAGAACTCCTTCCTTCTGTCACTACAGATTTAGATGGAGAACTCCTTCCTTCTGTCACTACAGATTTAGATGGAGAACTCCGTCCTTCTGTCACTACAGATTTAGATGGAGAACTCCTTCCTTCTGTCACTACAGATTTAGATGGATAACTCCTTCCTTCTGTCACAACAGATTTAGATGGAGAACTCCTTCCTTCTGTCACTACAGATTTAGATGGAGAACTCCTTCCTTCTGTCACTACAGATTTAGATGGAGAACTCCTTCCTTCTGTCACTACAGATTTAGATGGAGAACTCCTTCCTTCTGTCACTACAGATTTAGATGGAGAACTCCTTCCTTCTGTCACTACATATTTAGATGGAGAACTCCTTCCTTCTGTCACTACAGATTTAGATGGATAACTCCTTCCTTCTGTCACTACAGATTTAGATGGAGAACTCCTTCCTTCTGTCACTACAGATTTAGATGGAGAACTCCTTCCTTCTGTCACTACAGATTTAGATGGAGAACTCCTTCCTTCTGTCACTACAGATTTAGATGGATAACTCCTTCCTTCTGTCACTACAGATTTAGATGGAGAACTCCTTCCTTCTGTCACTACATATTTAGATGGAGAACTCCTTCCTTCTGTCACTACAGATTTAGATGGATAACTCCTTCCTTCTGTCACTACAGATTTAGATGGAAAACTCCTTCCTTCTGTAACTACAGATTTAGATGGAGAACTCCTTCCTTCTGTCACTACGGATTTAGATGGATAACTCCTTCCTTCTGTCACTACAGATTTAGATGGAGAAATCCTTCCTTCCGTCACTACAGATTTAGATGGAGAACTCCTTCCTTCTGTCACTACAGATTTAGATGGAGAACTCCTTCCTTCTGTCACTACAGATTTAGATGGAGAACTCCTTCCTTCTGTCACTACAGATTTAGATGGAGAACTCCTTCCTTCTGTCACTACAGATTTAGATGGAGAACTCCTTCCTTCTGTCACTACATATTTAGATGGAGAACTCCTTCCTTCTGTCACTACAGATTTAGATGGATAACTCCTTCCTTCTGTCACTACAGATTTAGAAGGATAACTCCTTCCTTCTGTCACTACAGATTTAGATGGAGAACTCCTTACTTCTGTCACTACAGATTTAGATGGAGAACTCCTTCCTTCTGTCACTACAGATTTAGATGGATAACTCCCTTCCTTCTGTCACTACAGATTTAGATGGAGAACTCCTTCCTTCTGTCACTACAGGTTTAGATGGATAACTCCTTCCTTCTGTCACTACAGATTTAGATGGATAACTCCTTCCTTCTGTCACTACAGATTTAGATGGAGAACTCCTTACTTCTGTCACTACAGATTTAGATGGAGAACTCCTTCCTTCTGTCACTACAGATTTAGATGGATAACTCCTTCCTTCTGTCACTACAGATTTAGATGGAAACTCCTTCCTTCTGTCACTACAGATTTAGATGGATAACTCCTTCCTTCTGTCACTACAGATTTAGATGGAGAACTCCTTCCTTCTGTCACTACAGGTTTAGATGGAGAACTCCTTCCTTCTGTCACTACAGATTTAGATGGAGAACTCCTTCCTTCTGTCACTACAGATTTAGATGGAGAACTCCTTCCTTCTGTCACTACAGATTTAGATGGAGAACTCCTTCCTTCTGTCACTACAGATTTAGATGGAGAACTCCTTCCTTCTGTCACTACAGATTTAGATGGATAACTCCTTCCTTCTGTCACTACAGATTTAGATGGAGAACTCCTTCCTTCTGTCACTACAGATTTAGATGGATAACTCCTTCCTTCTGTCACTACAGATTTAGATGGAGAACTCCTTCCTTCTGTCACTACAGATTTAGATGGATAACTACTTCCTTCTGTCACTACAGATTTAGATGGAGAACTCCTTCCTTCTGTCACTACAGATTTAGCTGGATAACTCCTTCCTTCTGTCACTACAGATTTAGATGGATAACTCCTTCCTTCTGTCACTACAGATTTAGATGGAGAACTCCTTCCTTCTGTCACTACAGATTTAGATGGATAACTCCTTCCTTCTGTCATTACAGATTTAGATGGAGAACTCCTTCCTTCTGTCACTACAGATTTAAATGGATAACTCCTTCCTTCTGTCACTACAGATTTAGATAGATAACTCCTTCCTTCTGTCACTACAGATTTAGATGGATAACTCCTTCCTTCTGTCACTACAGATTTAGATGGAGAACTCCTTCCTTCTGTCACTACAGATTTAGTTCGAGAACTCCTTCCTTCTGTCACTACAGATTTAGATGGAGAACTCCTTCCTTCTGTCACTACAGATTTAGATGGAGAACTCCTTCCTTCTGTCACTACAGATTTAGATGGAGAACTCCTTCCTTCTGTCACTACAGATTTAGATGGAGAACTCCTTCCTTCTGTCACTACAGATTTAGATGGAGAACTCCTTCCTTCTGTCACTACAGATTTAGATGGAGAACTCCTTCCTTCTGTCACTACAGATTTAGATGGAGAACTCCTTCCTTCTGTCACTACATATTTAGATGGAGAACTCCTTCCTTCTGTCACTACAGATTTAGATGGATAACTCCTTCCTTCTGTCACTACAGATTTAGATGGAAAACTCCTTCCTTCTGTCACTACAGATTTAGATGGAGAACTCCTTCCTTCTGTCACTACAGATTTAGATGGAGAACTCCTTCCTTCTGTCACTACAGATTTAGATGGAGAACTCCTTCCTTCTGTCACTACATATTTAGATGGAGAACTCCTTCCTTCTGTCACCACAGATTTAGATGGATAACTCCTTCCTTCTGTCACTACAGATTTAGAAGGATAACTCCTTCCTTCTGTCACTACAGATTTAGATGGAGAACTCCTTACTTCTGTCACTACAGATTTAGATGGAGAACTCCTTCCTTCTGTCACTACAGATTTAGATGGATAACTCCTTCCTTCTGTCACTACAGATTTAGATGGAGAACTCCTTCCTTCTGTCACTACAGGTTTAGATGGATAACTCCTTCCTTCTGTCACTACAGATTTAGATGGAGAACTCCTTCCTTCTGTCACTACAGATTTAGATGGAGAACTCCTTACTTCTGTCACTACAGATTTAGATGGAGAACTCCTTCCTTCTGTCACTACAGATTTAGATGGATAACTCCTTCCTTCTGTCACTACAGATTTAGATGGAAACTCCTTCCTTCTGTCACTACAGATTTAGATGGATAACTCCTTCCTTCTGTCACTACAGATTTAGATGGAGAACTCCTTCCTTCTGTCACTACAGGTTTAGATGGAGAACTCCTTCCTTCTGTCACTACAGATTTAGATGGAGAACTCCTTCCTTCTGTCACTACAGATTTAGATGGAGAACTCCTTCCTTCTGTCACTACAGATTTAGATGGAGAACTCCTTCCTTCTGTCACTACAGATTTAGATGGAGAACTCCTTCCTTCTGTCACTACAGATTTAGATGGAGAACTCCTTCCTTCTGTCACTACAGATTTAGATGGAGAACTCCTTCCTTCTGTCACTACAGGTTTAGATGGAGAACTCCTTCCTTCTGTCACTACAGATTTAGATGGAGAACTCCTTCCTTCTGTCACTACAGATTTAGATGGAGAACTCCTTCCTTCTGTCACTACAGATTTAGATGGAGAACTCCTTCCTTCTGTCACTACAGATTTAGATGGAGAACTCCTTCCTTCTGTCACTACAGATTTAGATGGAGAACTCCTTCCTTCTGTCACTACAGATTTAGATGGAGAACTCCTTCCTTCTGTCACTACAGGTTTAGATGGAGAACTCCTTCCTTCTGTCACTACAGATTTAGATGGAGAACTCCTTCCTTCTGTCACTACAGATTTAGATGGAGAACTCCTTCCTTCTGTCACTACAGATTTAGATGGAGAACTCCTTCCTTCTGTCACTACAGATTTAGATGGAGAACTCCTTCCTTATGTCACTACAGATTTAGATGGATAACTCCTTCCTTCTGTCACTACAGATTTAGATGGAGAACTCCTTCCTTCTGTCACTACAGATTTAGATGGAGAACTCCTTCCTTCTGTCACTACAGATTTAGATGGATAACTCCTTCCTTCTGTCACTACAGATTTAGATGGATAACTCCTTCCTTCTGTCACTACAGATTTAGATGGAGAACTCCTTCCTTCTGTCACTACAGATTTAGATGGATAACTCCTTCCTTCTGTCACTACAGATTTAGATGGATAACTCCTTCCTTCTGTCACTACAGATTTAGATGGAGAACTCCTTCCTTCTGTCACTACAGATTTAGATGGATAACTCCTTCCTTCTGTCATTACAGATTTAGATGGAGAACTCCTTCCTTCTGTCACTACAGATTTAAATGGATAACTCCTTCCTTCTGTCACTACAGATTTAGATAGATAACTCCTTCCTTCTGTCACTACAGATTTAGATGGAGAACTCCTTCCTTCTGTCACTACAGATTTAGATGGAGAACTCCTTCCTTCTGTCACTACAGATTTAGTTCGAGAACTCCTTCCTTCTGTCACTACAGATTTAAATGGATAACTCCTTCCTTCTGTCACTACAGATTTAGATGGATAACTCCTTCCTTCTGTCACTACAGATTTAGATGGAGAACTCCTTCCTTCTGTCACTACAGATTTAGTTCGAGAACTCCTTCCTTCTGTCACTACAGATTTAGATGGATAACTCCTTCCTTCTGTCACTACAGATTTAGATGGAGAACTCCTTCCTTCTGTCACTACAGATTTAGATGGAGAACTCCTTCCTTCTGTCACTACAGATTTAGATGGATAACTCCTTCCTTCTGTCACTACAGATTTAGATGGAGAACTCCTTCCTTCTGTCACTACAGATTTAGATGGAGAACTCCTTCCTTCTGTCACTACAGATTTAGATGGAGAACTCCTTCCTTCTGTCACTACAGATTTAGATGGAGAACTCCTTCCTTCTGTCACTACAGATTTAGATGGAGAACTCCTTCCTTCTGTCACTACAGATTTAGATGGATAACTCCTTCCTTCTGTCACTACAGATTTAGATGGATAACTCCTTCCTTCTGTCACTACAGATTTAGATGGATAACTCCTTCCTTCTGTCACTACAGATTTAGATGGAGAACTCCTTCCTTCTGTCACTACAGATTTAGATGGAGAACACCTTCCTTCTGTCACTACAGATTTAGATGGAGAACTCCTTCCTTCTGTCACTACAGATTTAGATGGATAACTCCTTCCTTCTGTCACTACAGATTTAGATGGAGAACTCCTTCCTTCTGTCACTACAGGTTTAGATGGATAACTCCTTCCTTCTGTCACTACAGATTTAGATGGAGAACTCCTTCCTTCTGTCACTACAGATTTAGATGGAGAACTCCTTCCTTCTGTCACTACAGATTTAGATGGAGAACTCCTTCCTTCTGTCACTACAGATTTAGATGGATAACTCCTTCCTTCTGTCACTACAGATTTAGATGGAGAACTCCTTCCTTCTGTCACTACAGATTTAGATGGAGAACTCCTTCCTTCTGTCACTACAGATTTAGATGGATAACTCCTTCCTTCTGTCACTACAGATTTAGATGGAGAACTCCTTCCTTCTGTCACTACAGATTTAGATGGATAACTCCTTCCTTCTGTCACTACAGATTTGGGTAAAACAGCTTTTCATTTCTTTCCACCTCACTTATGGAACAATCTTCAAAATACCGTACAGTTTGATGCATGGGTGACTTTCGGTCAATTCAGATTGTTAGTAGAGGACCTCTTCACTGAGGAATGTGGTTTTTTTTTATCATGTTTTTTTTATCATGGTGTTTTTTATCATGGTGTTTTTTATCATGGTGTTTTTTATCATGGTGTTTTTTATCATGGTGTTTTTTGTATTTTTCTTTTTGTGTTTCCTGCCTTGATTGTAGCATCTGTCTCTCTAACTTGTATTGTGTGATTGCTGTAATTCATTTTATTGTGTAATTGCTGTAATTACTTTTGTGTAATTGCTGTATTTCCTTGTATTGTGTAATTGCTGTAATTACTTTTATTGTGTAATTGCTGTAATTACTTGTAGTGTAATTGCTGTAATTACTTGTATTGTGTAATTGCTGTAATTACTTTTATTGTGTTCTTGCTTGGTCTTGTCATGCAGGTCTCCATTTAAAAAGACCTTGGTCTCAATCAGACTACCTTGCCTTAAATAAAGGTTAAAAGATGCAATATTTAACTTTTTGGGTGACCCGACCAAATTCCTATAGAAATATAAGATCTGGCATTCAAAGCAAGTCTAGGAAGCGGTAGATCTGTTCTATGTGAGCTATTTCTTTGCTTCCCGGTCTTAAGTTTCGGTTTTGCGTCTTTTAATTTCGGTTTTGTACACCAGTTGAAAATACAATATTTTTGTTTATGGAAAATATATTTCATATCGGTTTTGATGATACAATGATTCTCTACGCTATACTTGCTTGTTTTGTCACATAAACTGAAATAACGTGAACAATTAGAATTTTAGCAACCAGCAACTGGCAGAGCGATTTTTGCAACACATGTTTTGATTTAGTATCAAGGCGATTGGATTTGTCTCGTTTCCACAAGAGCTACTGTATCTGTGTTATATCAATAAAATAATATGTATCTGTAACAACAAGGGCCATGACTGATATCTTGGTTGGCTATACTCGCTACAGCAGAAATGGTCAGATATGAACACAAACCAGCTTGTTGAGATTGAACTAAATTGATTTTGCAGGGCAAGACGTTTGGGGGGGGTGGAATAAATAAACCACTATGAAACAACATGTTAAAATATACACTGATTGGACAAAACACACAAAGCCCCCTCCTGCTTTACAGTATATACTCAGATACACAAAATACATATTTGTTCAGATCTAGAAGATTCTCCTCTTCAATAGTATCAGATACACAAAATACATATTTGTTCAGAACTTGAAGATTCTCCTCTTCAATAGTATCAGATACACAAAATACATATTTGTTCAGATCTTGAAGATTCTCCTCTTCAATAGTAATATAAAAAATTCTGACCAGTACTTACCTAGGGTCAAAGGTCACTGGTCCATCACTAAAATGTATAGGACGATCCATAGAGAAGTCACTCTTCATGGACAGATGACTGGGTACTGGAGAGACTGATCTCCAAATTTGGTTGGAGATTCTGGAAAACATAATAAATCCCCAAACTACATTTTAAAATATTTCAAAGCTATATTTCAATAGATAAAATACATTACATGAAGCAATAAAACATATGCCATTAAATAAAGCAAAAAGCTCACAGAACAGGGCTCCGGGCAGCCAAGCGGAAATGGAGGAAAACTAGACTCCCTGCGGACCTGGCATCTTTTCACTCCCCTCCTCTCTACATTTTCTTCATCTGTTTCTGCTGCTAAGGCCACTTTCTACAACTCTAAATTCCAAGCATCTGCCTCTAACCCTAGGAAGCTCTTTGCCACCTTCTCCTGACTGCTGAATCCTCCTCCCCCCCCCCACCCCTCCTCCCTCTCTGTGGATGACTTCGTCAACCATTTTGAAAAGAAGGTTGACGACATCCGATCCTCGTTTGTTAAGTCAAATGACACTGCTGGTCCTGCTCACACTGCCCTACCCTATGCTTTGACTTCTTTCTCCCCTCTCTCTCCAGATAAAATCTTGCGACTTGTGACGGCCGCCGCCCAACAACCTGCCCACTTGACCCTATCCCCTCCTCTCTTCTCCAGGCCATCTCCGGTGACCTTCTCCCTTACCTCACCTCGCTGATCAACTCATCCTTGACCGCTGGCTATGTCCCTTCCGTCTTCAAGAGAGCGAGAGTTGCACCCCTTCTCAAAAAACCAACACTCGATCCCTCTGATGTCAACAACTACAGACCAGTATCCCTTCTTTCTTTTCTCTCCAAAACTATTGAGCGTGCCGTCTTTAGCCAACTCTCTTGCTATCTCTCTCAGAATGACCTTCTTGATCCAAACCAGTCAGGTTTCAAGACTGGTCATTCAACTGAGACTGCTCTTCTCTGTGTCACGGAGGCTCTCCGCACTGCTAAAGCTAACAGTCTCTCCTCTGCTCTTGTCATTCTAGACCTGTCTGCTGCCTTTGATACTGTGTACCATCAGATCCTCATCTCCACCCTCTCCGAGCTGGGCATCTCCGGCGCGGCTCACTCTTGGATTGCGTCCTACCTGACCGGTCGCTCCTACCAAGTGAAGTGGCGAAGCTGTCTCCGCACCACGTGCTCTCACCACTGGTGTCCCCCAGGGCTCAGTTCTAGGCCCTCTCCTATTCTCGCTATACACCATGTCACTTGGCTCTGTCATATCCTCACATGGCCTCTCCTATCATTGCTACGCAGACGACACACAACTAAACTTCTCCTTTCCCCCTTCTGATAACCAGGTGGCGAATCGCATCTGCATGTCTGGCAGACATATCAGTATGGATGACGGATCACCACCTCAAGCTGAACCTTGGCAAGACGGAGCTGCTCTTCCTCCCGGGGAAGGACTGCCCGTTCCATGATCTCGCCATCACGGTTGACAACTCCGTTGTGTCCTCCTCCCAGAGTGCGAAGAGCCTTGGCGTGACCCTGGACAACACCCTTGTCGTTCTCTGCTAACATCAAGGCGGTGACCCGATCATGTAGGTTCATGCTCTACAACATTCGGAGAGTACGACCCTGCCTTACACAGGAAGCGGCACAGGTCCTAATCCAGGCACTTGTCATCTCCCGTCTGGATTACTGCAACTCGCTGTTGGCTGAACTCCCTGCCTGTGCCATTAAACCCCTACAACTCATCCAGAATGCTGCAGCCTGTCTGGTGTTCAACCTTCCCAAGTTCTCTCACGTCACCCCGCTCCTCCGCACACTCCACTGGCTTCCAGTTGAAGCTCGCATCTGCTACAAGACCATGGTGCTTGCCTACGGAGCTGTGAGGGGAACGGCACCTCCGTACCTTCAGGCTCTGATCAGTCCCTACACCCAAACGAGGGCATTGCGTTCATCCACCTCTGGCCTGCTGGCTCCCTACCTCTGCTGAAGCACAGTTCCCGCTCAGCCCAGTCAAAACTGTTCGCTGCTCTGGCACCCCAATGGTGGAACAAGCTCCCTCACGACGCCAGGACAGCGGAGTCACTCACCACCTTCCGGAGACATTTGAAACCCCACCTCTTTAAGGAATACCTGGGATAGGATAAAGTAATCCTTCTACCCCCCCTTACCCCACCCCAAAGAAAGAAAGAGAAAAAATTAAATTAAAATAAAAACATATTGTAAAGTGGTTATCCCACTGGCTATAAGGTGAATGCACCAATTTGTAAGTCGCTCTGGATAAGAGCGTCTGCTAAATGACGTAAATGTAAATGTAAATGTACAAGGTGTCAAAATGGTCCCCACAGGGATGCTGTCCCATTTTGACTCCAATGCATCCCACATTTGTGTCAAAATGGCTGGATGTCCTTTGGGTAGTGGACCACTCTTGATACACACAGGGAAACTTTTGGCGTGAACAACCCAGCAGCGTTGCAGTTCTTGACAAACACCTGTGTGCCTGGTACCTACTACCATACCCCGTTCAAAAGGTACTTAAATATTTTGTCTTGCCTATTCACCATCTGAATGGCATCTTTACACAATCCATGTCTCAATTGTCTCAAGGCTTAAAAATCCTTCATTAACCTGTCTCCTCCCCTTCATCTACACTGATTGAAGTTGATTTAACAACTTACATAAATAAGAGATCATGTCTTTTACCTGGATTCAACTTATCAATCTATGTAATGGAAAAAGCAGGTGTTCATAATGTTTTCTACACTCAGTGTATTAAAATATATTACATAAACAAATAATTATAAGCAGATGCTTTACAGTATATACTCAGATACACAAAATACATCTTGTTTCAGATCTTGAAGATTCTCATCTTCAATAATAATATGATACATTTTTACCTAGGGTCAAAGGTCACTAGTCCATCACTAAAATGTATAGGATGATCCATAGAGAAGTCACTCTTCATGGACAGATGACTGGGTACTGGAGAGGCTGATCTCCGAATTTGGTTGGAGATTCTGGAAAACATAATAAATCCCCATGAAACTACATTTTAAAATATATCAAAACTATATTTCAATAGATAAAATACATTACATGAAGCAATAAAATATATGCCATTACATAAAGCAAAAACATACACTGAGTATACAAAACATTAAGAACACCTTCTGTCACGATCGTCTAAGGAGGAGGACCAATGCGCAGCGTTGAATGCGAACATATTTTATTAGAAAATGATCACACGTAACAAAAACAACAAACGATAACGTGACGTCTACAGTTTAACACAACCCAACTAGAACAAGAAACCACAAACCCAAAATGAAAGACAGACAGTTAAATATGGCTCCCAATCAGAGACAACCAGCAAACAGCTGACACTCGTTGCCTCTGATTGGGAGTCACTCAGGCCAACATAGAAACATACTAACATAGAATCTCACACCCTGGCTCAACATAACAGTGTCCCCAGAGCCAGGGGCGTGACAGTACCCCCCTAAAGGCGCGGACTCCGACCGCGCCAACTAAGCACCACAGGGAGGGACCGGGTGGGCACTCCGTCTTGGCGGCGGGTCCGGCTCCGGGCCTGAGCCCCACTCCCTCTCCAACCCCCAACGTACCCCTGGTCCGGTCTGGCCCCGCTGGCCGGAGCTGGACTGACGACACGCACCCCTGGCTTGGTGCGTGGAGCAGGAACGGACCGGACCGGGCTGACGATGCGCACCCCTGGCTTGGTGCGTGGAGTAGCAACTGTCCGGACCGGGCTGACGATACACACCCCTTGCTTGGTGCGTGGAGCAGGAACGGACCAGACAGGGCTGACGATACGCACCCCTGGCTTGGTGCGTGGAGAAGGAACGGGCCTTACCAGGCTGACGACTCGCACCCCTGGCTTGGAGCGTGGAGGAGGAACGGACCGAGCCGGGCTGACGAAGCGCACCACTGACTTGGTGCGGGGAGCAGGAATGGGCCGGACTGGGCTGGCGATGCGCACCACTGACTTGGTGCGGGGAGCAGGAATGGGCCGGACTGGGCTGGCGACGCGCACCACAGACTTGGTGCGGAGAGCAGGAATGGGCCGGACTGGGCTGGCGATGCGCACCGTAGACTTGGTGCGAGTGGCAGGAACAGGCCGGACCATACTGGGAACACACACCACTGGCCCTACGTGGGGATCAGGAACAGGCCGGACCGGACTGGCAACACACGCCAGTACCTCTCGCCGTGCCTCTACATCTTCCACCCCCTCTTCGACCAGTGGCCCCCGTAACCTGGCGGCCTCCTCTGCCACTCCGCTGGGCCGCTCTGCCGCGGTCTCCTGCTGGCCCGTCGTCCACGGCGTTAGCCCCCCTAAAAAAATTTCTGGGTGTCTCTCCCCGTGGACCAGGCCTCCATGTCTTTCGCCAGACTCTCACCCGACTGCTCCAAAGTCCAACCTCTCTTCTCTTCGCTTGGCTTGGCCCAGTCGAGACTCCTACTCCACTGCTCCCAAGTCCATCCTCTCTCTTCTTCACGCTGCTTGGTCCTGTTATGGTGGTTTCTTCTGTCACGATCGTCTAAGGAGGAGGACCAATGCGCAGCGTTGAATGCGAACATATTTTATTAGAAAATGATCACACGTAACAAAAACAACAAACGATAACGTGACGTCTACAGTTTAACACAACCCAACTAGAACAAGAAACCACAAACCCAAAATGAAAGACAGACAGTTAAATATGGCTCCCAATCAGAGACAACCAGCAAACAGCTGACACTCGTTGCCTCTGATTGGGAGTCACTCAGGCCAACATAGAAACATACTAACATAGAATCTCACACCCTGGCTCAACATAACAGTGTCCCCAGAGCCAGGGGCGTGACACCTTCCTAATATTGAGTTGCACCTCCCTCTCTTTTGCCCTCAGAACAGCCTCAACTCGTTGGGGCATGGACTCTACAAGGTGTCGAAAGCGTCCCACAGGGATGCTGGCCCATGTTGACTCCAATGCGTCGCACAGTTGTGTCAAAATTACATTTACATTTACATTTTAGTCATTTAGCAGACGCTCTTATCCAGAGCGACTTACAGGAGCAATTAGGGTTAAGTGCCTTGCTCAAGGGCACATTTACGTCATTTAGCAGACGCTCTTATCAGAGAGCGACTCACAAATTGGTGCATTCAACCTATAGCCAGTGGGATAACCACTTTACAATTTTTTTTGGGGGGGGTAGAAGGATTACTTTATTCTATCCCAGGTATTCCTTAAAGAGGTGGGGTTTCAAATGTCTCCGGAAGGTGGTGAGTGACTCCGCTTGTCCTGGCGTCGTGAGGGAGCTTGTTCCACCATTGGGGTGCCAGAGCAGCGAACAGTTTTGACTGGGCTAGCGGGAACTATGCTTCCGCAGAGGAAGGGAGCCAGCAGGCCAGAGGTGGATGAACGCAATGCCCAGATGTCCGCAATGCCCAAAATGGCTGGATGTCCTTTGGGTAGTAGACCAGTCTTGATACACACAGGACATTTTTGAGCGTGAACAACCCAGCAGCGTTGCAGTTCTTGACAAACACCTGTGTGCCTGGTACCTACTACCATACCCCGTTCAAAGACACTTAAATATTTTGTCTTGCCTATTCACCATCTGAATGGCACATTTACACAATACATGTCTCAATTGTCTCAAGGCTTAAAATCCTTCATTAACCTGTCTCCTCCCCTTCATCTACACTGATTGAAGTTGATTTAACAAGTTAAATAAATAAGAGATCATATCTTTCACCTGGATTCACCTTATCAATCTATGTCATGGAAAAAGCAGGTGTTCATAATGTTTTGTACACTCAGTGTATTAAAATATGACATAAACAACTAATTATAAGCAGATGCTTTAAAGTATATACTCAGATACACAAAATACATCTGGTTTCAGATCTTGAAGATTATCATCTTCAATAGTAATATGATACATTTTTACCTAGGGTCAAAGGTCACTGGTCCATCACTAAAATGTATAGGATGATCCATAGAGAAGTCACTCTTCATGGACAGATGACTGGGTACTGGAGAGACTGATCTCAGAGTTTGGTTGGAGATTCTGGAAAAAATAATAAATCCCCATGAAACTACATTTTAAAATATATCAAAACTATATTTCAAGAGAAAAAATACATTACATGAAGCAATAAAATATATGCCATTACATAAAGCAAAAAATTACACTGAGTATACAAAACATTAAGAACACCTTCCTAATATTGAGTTTCACCTCCCCTCTCTTTTGCCCTCAGAACAGCCTCAACTCGTGGGGCATGGACTCTACAATTAAACCTCCACTTTGTCACTGATTGGGTGTCGTCGGGTGAGGTCGTCGGGTAAGCTTGGCTTTATACATAGTTTGGGCTTTGTCGAGTAAGGCTTAAACTATGTATTTAGATTGTAGTTAGGTATTGTAGGTAGTTATCGTGGGTTGTTGTATGTAATTATTGTAGGTTAGTATTGTATTCGGCTGAGCCCGGTGTAGCACGGCTAGCTGGCTAATCCACTACCTAGCGGGTAGCTACTGGAAACTATTAGCAACGGTATAGTTGTTTCACGCCTGAGTGCCTGTAATTACGCCAGCTGGCTGCCTACAATAATTACATACAATAATTGCCTACCATTCAGCTGTTTTCTAACCTCATTGTCTGAACCGTTAACGTTAGGTAGTAAGTGGCTACTGTGCTTGAAATTTAGCTAGCTTGTTGCTACCTGGATAGCAACTAGTAAACAATAGCTGGAACGTCCTGGCGAACAGACGCGAACTGACTGAGTCAATTCAGTGGCTAGCTTTGCACTTGGCTAGCTAAGAGTAGCTGCTAGGGGTAAGTCATAACCTACATTTGTGTTTTATTTTTTACATATTGGTAGCTAGAGTCGTCCAAGGAATTCGTGACATGGGTGACTAGTTAACTTTAGTTTTGCTCTCTCTGTGTGTTCGTGCCGTGAAAGGAGGGGTTTCTTCTTTGTCTGAAAGCAATGGCTAGCTAGTATGCTAACTATTCTAGCTAACTAACTGGCTGAATAAGTTGACGACGGACTCGCTCAAGCTGTCGGGACTAACACACAACGTTAGACACGGACGATCTGCTTGGCGTGTTGACACACTGGTGGTTTGTTGTGGCGAGTATTGGTGCTAAGCCGTGTTGTTGGAGTCCGGCATGCTAGCTGGCTGTGGCGTCTTATGACTAGGTGCCCTGGACGATTTTCACGGAAGAATACTGTACCTAGTTAGCTAGCTGAATAAACTAAGTTAGTCTATTCCTAGAAACATTGAACCGCTGTAGTTTACAACAATTATAGTTTCTGAGGTGGAAGTTGGGAGAGTTATATTTGGGTGTTGTGGTGAGGGAGGCCCCGCTCTCTCCTTTCCCAGATGTTTAGTTCATTTCATTCCGATCTCCTTTGCATTATTGTAGCCATTTTCTGCAGCCTGTCAACTATGCCTCTGCCTATCCCTGTTCTCTCCTCTCCGCACAGGCTATACAAACGCCTCACACCGCGTGGCTGCTGCCTCTCTAACCTGGTGGTCCCTGCACGCACCACCCACGTGGAGTTCCAGGTCTCAGGCAGCCTCTGGAACTGCCGTTCTGCTGCCAACAAGGCACAGTTAATCTCAGCCTATGCTACCCTCCAGTCCCTCGACTTCTTGACGCTGACGGAAACATGGATTACCACTGAAAACACTGCTACTCCTCTCTCCTCATCTGACCATGTGTTCCCGCATACCCCGAGAGCATCTGGTCAGCGGGGTGGTGGCACAGGAATCCTCATCTCTCCCAAATGGACATTCTCTATTTTTCCCCTGACCCATCTGTCTATCTCCTCATTTGAATTCCATGCTGTCACAGTCACTAGCCCATTTAAGCTTAATATCCTTGTCATCTATCGCCCTCCAGGTTCCCTTGGAGAGTTCATCAATGAGCTTGACGCCTTGATAAGTTCCTTTCCTGAGGATGGCTCACCCCTCACAGTTCTGGGGGACTTCAACCTCCCTACGTCTACCTTGGACTCATTTCTCTCTGCCTCCTTCTTTCCACTCCTCTCCTCTTTTGACCTCACCCTCTCACCATCCCCCTACTCACAAGGCAGGCAATACGCTTGACCTCATCTTTACTAGATGCTGTTCTTCTACTAATCTCACTGCAACTCCCCTCCATGTCTCCGACCACTACTTTGTATCCTTTTCTCTCTCGCTCTCCTCCAACACTACTCACTCTGCCCCTACTCAGATGGTAATGCGCAGTTGCAACCTTCGCTCTCTCTCTGCCGCTACTCTCTCCTCTTCCATCCTATCATCTCTTCCATCTGCTCAATCCTTCTCCCTCCAATCTCCTGATTCTGCCTCCTCAATCCTCCTCTCCTCCCTTTCTGCATCCTTTGACTCTCTATGTCCCCTATCCTCCGGGCCGGCTCGGTCCTCCCCTCCAGCTCCGTGGCTTGATGACTAATTGCGAGCTCACAGAACAGGGCTCCGGGCAGCTGAGCGGAAATGGAAGAAAACTAGACTCCCTGCGGACCTGGCATCTTTTCACTCCCTCCTCTCTACATTTTCTTAATCTGTTTCTGCTGCTAAGGCCACTTTCTACCACTCTAAATTCCAAGCATCTGCCTCTAACCCTAGGAAGCTCTTTGCCACTTTCTCCTCCCTGCTGAATCCTCCTCCCCCTCCCCCCTCCTCCCTCTCTGTGGATGACTTCGTCAACCATTTTGAAAAGAAGGTTGACGACATCCGATCCTCATTTGTTAAGTCAAATGACACTGCTGGTCCTGCTCACACTGCCCTACCCTATGCTTTGACTTCTTTCTCCCCTCTCTCTTCAGATAAAATCTTGCGACTTGTGACGGCCGGCCGCCCAACAACCTGCCCGCTTGACCCTATCCCCTCCTCTCTTCTCCAGACCATCTCCGGTGACCTTCTCCCTTACCTCACCTCGTTGATCAACTCATCCTTGACCGCTGGCTATGTCCCTTCCGTCTTCAAGAGAGCGAGAGTTGCACCCCTTCTCAAAAAACCAACACTCGATCCCTCTGATGTCAACAACTACAGACCAGTATCCCTTCTTTCTTTTCTCTCCAAAACTATTGAGCGTGCCGTCTTTAGCCAACTCTCTTGCTATCTCTCTCAGAATGACCTTCTTGATCCAAACCAGTCAGGTTTCAAGACTGGTCATTCAACTGAGACTGCTCTTCTCTGTGTCACGGAGGCTCTCCGCACTGCTAAAGCTAACTCTCTCTCCTCTGCTCTTGTCCTTCTAGACCTGTCTGCTGCCTTTGATACTGTGAACCATCAGATCCTCCTCTCCACCCTCTCCGAGCTGGACATCTCCTGCGCGGCTCACTCTTGGATTGCGTCCTACCTGACCGGTCGCTCCTACCAAGTGGCGTGGCGAGAAGCTGTCTCCGCACCACGTGCTCTCACCACTGGTGTCCCCCAGGGCTCAGTTCTAGGCCCTCTCCTATTCTCGCTATACACCAAGTCACTTGGCTCTGTCATATCCTCACGTGGCCTCTCCTATCATTGCTACGCAGACGACACACAACTAATATCTCCTTTCCCCCTTCTGATAACCAGGTGGCGAATCGCATCTCTGCATGTCTGGCAGACATATCAGTATGGATGACGGATCACCACCTCAAGCTGAACCTTGGCAAGACGGAGCTGCTCTTCCTCCCCGGGAAGGACTGCCCGTTCCATGATCTCGCCATCACGGTTGACAACTCCGTTGTGTCCTCCTCCCAGAGTGCGAAGAGCCTTGGCGTGACCCTGGACAACACCCTGTCGTTCTCCGCTAACATCAAGGCGGTGACCCGATCCTGTAGGTTCATGCTCTACAACATTTGGAGAGTACGACCCTGCCTTACACAGGAAGCGGCACAGGTCCTAATCCAGGCACTTGTCATCTCCCGTCTGGATTACTGCAACTCGCTGTTGGCTGGGCTCCCTGCCTGTGCCATTAAACCCCTACAACTCATCCAGAATGCCGCAGCCCGTCTGGTGTTCAACCTTCCCAAGTTCTCTCACGTCACCCCGCTCCTCGGCACACTACACTGGCTTCCAGTTGAAGTTCGCATCTGCTACAAGACCATGGTGCTTGCCTACGGAGCTGTGAGGGGAACGGCACCTCCGTACCTTCAGGCTCTGATCAGTCCCTACACCCAAACGAGGGCATTGCGTTCATCCACCTCTGGCCTGCTGGCTCCCTACCTCTGCTGAAGCACAGTTCCCGCTCAGCCCAGTCAAAACTGTTCGCTGCTCTGGCACCCCAATGGTGGAACAAGCTCCCTCACGACGCCAGGACAGCGGAGTCACTCACCACCTTCCGGAGACATTTGAAACCCCACCTCTTTAAGGACCACCTGGGATAGGATAAAGTAATCCTTCTACCCCCCTTACCCCACCCCAAAGAAAGAAAGAGAAAAAAATAAAAAATAAACATATATTGTAAAGTGGTTATCCCACTGGCTATAAGGTGAATGCACCAATTTGTAAGTCGCTCTGGATAAGAGCGTCTGCTAAATGAATGTAAAAGCGTCCCACAGGGATGCTGGCCCATGTTGACTCCAATGCGTCCCACAGTTGTGTCAAAATGGCTGGATGTCCTTTGGGTAGTGGACCATTCTTGATACACACAGGACATTTTTGAGCGTGAACAACCCAGCAGCATTGCAGTTCTTGACAAACACCTGTGTGCCAGGTACCTACTACCATACCCCGTTCAAAGACACTTAAATATTTTGTCTTGCCTATTCACCATCTGAATGGCACATTTACACAATCCATGTCTCAATTGTCTCAAGGCTTAAAAATCCTTCATTAACCTGTCTCCTCCCCTTCATCTACACTGATTGAAGTTGATTTAACAAGTTACATAAATAAGAGATCATATCTTTCACCTGGATTCACCTTATCAATCTATGTCATGGAAAAAGCAGGTGTTCATAATGTTTTCTACACTCAGTGTATTAAAATATGACATAAACAACTAATTATAAGCAGATGCTTTAAAGTATATACTCAGATACACAAAATACATCTGGTTTCAGATCTTGAAGATTCTCATCTTCAATAGTAATATGATACATTTTTACCTAGGGTCAAAGGTCACTGGTCCATCACTAAAATGTATAGGACGTTCCATAGAGAAGTCACTCTTCATGGACAGATGACTGGGTACTGGAGAGACTGATCTCAGAGTTTGGTTGGAGATTCTGGAAAACATAATAAATCCCCATGAAACTACATTTTAAAATATATCAAAACTATATTTCAAGAGAAAAAATACATTACATGAAGCAATAAAATATATGCCATTACATAAAGCAAAAAATTTACAATGAGTACACAAAACATTAAGAACACCTTCCTAATATTGAGTTTCACTCCCCTCTCTTTTGCCCTCAGAACAGCCTCAACTCGTCGGGGCATGGACTCTACAATTAAACCTCCACTTTGTCACTGATTGGGTGTCGTCGGGTAAGCTTGGCTTTATACATAGCTTGGGCTTTGTCGAGTAAGGATTAAACTATGTATTTAGATTGTAGTTAGGTATTGTAGGTAGTTATCGTGGGTTGTTGTATGTAATTATTGTAGGTTAGTATTGTATTCGGCTGAGCCCGGTGTAGCACGAAGCTAGCTGGCTAATCCACTACCTAGCGGGTAGCTACTGGAAACTATTAGCAACGGTATAGTTGTTTCACGCCTGAGTGCCTGTAATTACGCCAGCTGGCTGCCTACAATAATTACATACAATAATTGCCTACCATTCAGCTGTTTTCTAACCTCATTGTCTGAACCGTTAACGTTAGGTAGTAAGTGGCTACTGTGCTTGAAATTTAGCTAGCTTGTTGCTACCTGGATAACAACTAGTAAACAATAGCTGGAACGTCCTGGCGAACAGACGCGAACTGACTGAGTCAATTCAGTGGCTAGCTTTGCACTTGGCTAGCTAAGAGTAGCTGCTAGGGGTAAGTCATAACCTACATTTGTATTTTATTTTTACATATTGGTAGCTAGAGTCGTCCAAGGAATTCGGGACATGGGTGACTAGTTAACGTTAGTTTTGCTCTCTCTGTGTGTTCGTGCCGTGAAAGGAGGGGTTTCTTCTTTGTCTGAAAGCAATGGCTAGCTAGTATGCTAACTATTCTAGCTAACTAACTGGCTGAATAAGTTGACGACGGACTCGCTCAAGCTGTCGGGACTAACACACAACGTTAGACACAGACACGAACGATCTGCTTGGCGTGTTGACACACTGGTGGTTTGTTGTGGCGAGTATTGGTGCTAAGCCGTGTTGTTGGAGTCCGGCATGCTAGCTGGCTGTAGCGTCTTATGACTAGGTGCCCTGGACGATTTTCACGGAAGAATACTGTACCTAGTTAGCTAGCTGAATAAACTAAGTTAGTCTATTCCTAGAAACATTGAACCGCTGTAGTTTACAACAATTATAGTTTCTGAGGTGGAATTTGGGAGAGTTATATTTGGGTGTTGTGGTGAGGGAGGGACCGCTCTCTCCTTTCCCAGATGTTTAGTTCATTTCATTCCGATCTCCTTTGCATTATTGTAGCCATTTTCTGCAGCCTGTCAACTATGCCTCTGCCTATCCCTGTTCTCTCCTCTCCGCACAGGCTATACAAACGCCTCACACCGCGTGGCTGCTGCCTCTCTAACCTGGTGGTCCCTGCACGCACCACCCACGTGGAGTTCAGGTCTCAGGCAGCCTCTGGAACTGCCGTTCTGCTGCCAACAAGGCAGAGTTCATCTCAGCCTATGCTACCCTCCAGTCCCTCGACTTCTTGGCGCTGACGGAAACATGGATTACAACTGAAAACACTGCTACTCCTACTGCTCTTTCCTCATCTGACCATGTGTTCTCGCATACCCCGAGAGCATCTGGTCAGCGGGGTGGTGGCACAGGAATCCTCATCTCTCCCAAATGGACATTCTCTATTTTTCCCCTGACCCATCTGTCTATCTCCTCATTTGAATTCCATGCTGTCACAGTCACTAGCCCATTTAAGCTTAATATCCTTGTCATCTATCGCCCTCCAGGTTCCCTTGGAGAGTTCATCAATGAGCTTGACGCCTTGATAAGTTCCTTTCCTGAGGATGGCTCACCCCTCGCAGTTCTGGGGACTTCAACCTCCCTACGTCTACCTTGGACTCATTTCTCTCTGCCTCCTTCTTTCCCTCCTCTCCTCTTTTGACCTCACCCTCTCACCATCCCCCTACTCACAAGGCAGGCAATAAGCTTGACCTCATCTTTACTAGATGCTGATCTTCTACTCATCTCACTGCAACTCCCCTCCATGTCTCCGACCACTACTTTGTATCCTTTTCTCTCTCGCTCTCCTCCAACACTACTCATTCTGCCCCTACTCAGATGGTAATGCGCCGTTGCAACCTTCGCTCTCTCTCTGCCGCTTCTCTCTCCTCTTCCATCCTATCATCTCTTCCATATGCTCAATCCTTCTCCCTCCAATCTCCTGATTCTGCCTCCTCAAACCTCCTCTCCTCCCTTTCTGCATCCTTTGACTCTCTATGTCCCCTATCCTCCCGGCCGGCTCGGTCCTCCCCTCCCCTCCAGCTCCGTGGCTTGATGACTCATTGCGAGCTCACAGAACAGGGCTCTGGGCAGCCGAGCGGAAATGGAGGAAAACTAGACTCCCTGCGGACTTGGCATCTTTTCACTCCCTCCTCTCTACATTTTCTTCATCTGTTTCTGCTGCTAAGGCCACTTTCTACCACTCTAAATTCCAAGAATCTGCCTCTAACCCTAGGGAAGCTCTTTGCCACCTTCTCCTGACTGCTGAATCCTCCTCCCCCTCCCCACCCCTCCTCCCTCTCTGTGGATGACTTCGTCAACCATTTTGAAAAGAAGGTTGACGACATCCGATCCTCGTTTGTTAAGTCAAATGACACTGCTGGTCCTGCTCACACTGCCCTACCCTATGCTTTGACTTCTTTCTCTCCTCTCTCTCCAGATAAAATCTTGCGACTTGTGATGGCGGCCGCCCAACAACCTGCCCACTTGACCCTATCACCTCCTCTCTTCTCCAGACCATCTCCGGTGACCTTCTCCCTTACCTCACCTCGCTGATCAACTCATCCTTGACCGCTGGCTATGTCCCTTCCGTCTTCAAGAAAGCGAGAGTTGCACCCCTTCTCAAAAAAACCAACACTCGATCCCTCTGATGTCAACAACTACAGACCAGTATCCCTTCTTTCTTTTCTCTCCAAAACTATTGAGCGTGCCGTCTTTAGCCAACTCTCTTGCTATCTCTCTCAGAATGACCTTCTTGATCCAAACCAGTCAGGTTTCAAGACTGGTCATTCAACTGAGACTGCTCTTCTCTGTGTCACGGAGGCTCTCCGCACTGCTAAAGCTAACAGTCTCTCCTCTGCTCTTGTCATTCTAGACCTGTCTGCTGCCTTTGATACTGTGAACCATCAGATCCTCCTCTCCACCCTCTCCGAGCTGGGCATCTCCGGCGCGGCTCACTCTTGGATTGCGTCCTACCTGACCGGTCGCTCCTACCAAGTGGCGTGGCGAGAAGCTGTCTCCGCACCACGTGCTCTCACCACTGGTGTCCCCCAGGGCTCAGTTCTAGGCCCTCTCCTATTCTCGCTATACACCAAGTCACTTGGCTCTGTCATATCCTCACATGGCCTCTCCTATCATTGCTACGCAGATGACACACAACTAATCTTCTCCTTTCCCCCTTCTGATAACCAGGTGGCGAATCGCATCTCTGCATGTCTGGCAGACATATCAGTATGGATGACGGATCACCACCTCAAGCTGAACCTTGGCAAGAGCGGAGCTGCTCTTCCTCCCGGGGAAGGACTGCCCGTTCCATGATCTCGCCATCACGGTTGACAACTCCGTTGTGTCCTCCTCCCAGAGTGCGAAGAGCCTTGGCGTGACCCTGGACAACACCCTGTCGTTCTCCGCTAACATTAAGGCGGTGACCCGATCCTGTAGGTTCATGCTCTACAACATTCGGAGAGTACGACCCTGCCTTACACAGGAAGCGACACAGGTCCTAATCCAGGCACTTGTCATCCCCGTCTGGATTACTGCAACTCGCTGTTGGCTGGGCTCCCTGCCTGTGCCATTAAACCCCTACAACTCATCCAGAATGCCGCAGCCCGTCTGGTGTTCAACCTTCCCAAGTTCTCTCACGTCACCCCGCTCCTCCGCACAATACACTGGCTTCCAGTTGAAGCTCGCATCTGTTACAAGACCATGGTGCTTGCCTATGGAGCTGTGAGGGGAACGGCACCTCCGTACCTTCAGGCTCTGATCAGTCCCTACAGCCAAACGAGGGCATTGCGTTCATCCACCTCTGGCCTGCTGGCTCCCTACCTCTGCTGAAGCACAGTTCCCCCTCAGCCAGGTCAAAACTGTTCGCTGCTCTGGCACCCCAATGGTGGAACAAGCTCCCCTCACGACGCCAGGACAGCGGAGTCACTCACCACCTTCCGGAGACATTTGAAACCCCACCTCTTTAAGGAACACCTGGGATAGGATAAAGTAATCCTTCTACCCCCTTACCCCACCCCAAAGAAAGAAAGAGAAAAAATAAAAAAATAAACATATATTGTAAAGTGGTTATCCCACTGGCTATAAGGTGAATGCACCAATTTGTAAGTCGCTCTGGATAAGGCGTCTGCTAAATGATGTAAATGTTAATGTAAATGTACAAGGTGTCGAAAGCGTCCCACAGGGATGCTTGGCCCATGTTGACTCCAATGCGTCCCACATTCTTGTCAAAATGGCTGGATGTCCTTTGGGTAGTGGACCACTCTTGATACACACAGGAAACGTTTGAGCGTGAACAACCCAGCAGCGTTGCAGTTCTTGACAAACACCTGTGTGCCTGGTACCTACTACCATACCCCGTTCAAAGGTACTTAAATATTTTGTCTTGCCTATTCACCATCACAATACATGTCTCAATTGTCTCAAGGCTTAAAAATCATTCATTAACCTCTCTCCTCCCCTTCATCTACACTGATTGAAGTTGATTTAACAACTTACATAAATAAGAGATCATATTTTTCACCTTGATTCACCTTATCAATCTATGTCATGGAAAAAGCAGGTGTTCATAATGTTTTATACACTCAGTGTATTAAAATATACGACATAAACAACTAATTATAAGCAGATGCTTTACAGTATATACTCAGATACAAAAAATACATCTGGTTTCAGATCTAGAAGATTATCCTCTTCAATAGTAACATCATAAATTCTGACCAGTAACTTACCTGGGGTCAAAGGTCACTGGTCCATCACTAAAATGTATAGGACGTTCCATAGAGAAGTCACTCTTCATGGACAGATGACTGGGTACTGGAGAGACTGATCTCAGAGTTTGGTTGGAGATTCTGGAAAACATAATAAATCACCATGAAACTACATTTTAAAATATTTCAAAACTATATTTCAATAGATAAAATACATTACATGAAGCAATAAAACATATGCCATTACATAAAGCAAAAAGCATACACTGAGTATACAAAACATTAAGAACACCCTCCTAATATTGAGTTGCACCTCCCCTCTCTTTTGCCCTCAGAACAGCCTCAACTCGTCGGGGCATGGACTCTACAAGGTGTCGAAAGCGTCCCACAGGGATGCTGGCCCATGTTGACTCCAATGCGGCCCACAGTTGTGTCAAAATGGCTGGATGTCCTTTGGGTAGTGGACCATTCTTGATACACAGGTAACATTTGAGAGTGAACAACCCAGCAGCGTTGCAGTTCTTGACAAAAACCTGTGTGCCTGGTACCTACTACCATACTCCGTTCAAAGACACTTAAATATTTTGTCTTGCCCATTCACCCTCTGAATGGCACATTTACACAATCCATGTCTCAATTGTCTCCAGGCTTAAAAATCCTTCTTTAACCTGTCTCCTCCCCTTCATCTACACTGATTTGAGTTGATTTAACAAGTGACATAAATAAGAGATCATATCTTTCACCTGGATTCACCTGTCAATCTATGTCACGGAAAAAGCAGGTGTTCATAATGTTTTGTACACTCAGTGTATATAAAGCATTTAAATATATGCCATTACATAAAGCAACAAACAAACAGTGTAAAAAACATTAAGAACACCCTCCTAATACTGAGTTGCAACCCCCCCTACCAGTCTCCTCCCCTGCATCTACACTGACTGAAGTGGATTAACAAGTGTAACTTACTTGTAACATCATCACATTGTAACATGGTCACATTGGCCTACTGATTCACTTTCTCATCTCAGTTCCACTTTAATCCTTAAGAGTCTATTCATGCACATCCTTTATAATATGTCCATATATAGTTATAATCTGTTCTAGGAACATCTACCCAAAATATTACACCTTCTTTATTACTTCACCAAACATACACTACACCGATCAAAAGTATGTGGACACCTGCTGGTTCAACATCTCATTACACCTGCTGGTCCAACATCTCATTACACCTGCTGCTCCAACATCTCATTACACCTGCTAGTCCAACATCTCATTACACCTGCTGGTCCAACATCTCATTACACCTGCTGCTCCAACATCTCATTACACTTACTGGTCCAACATCTCATTACACCTGCTAGTCCAACATCTCATTACACCTGCTGGCCAACATCTCATTACACCTGCTGGTCCAACATCTCATTACACCTGCTGGTCCAACATCTCATTACACCTGCTGGTCCAACATCTCATTACACCTGCTGGTCCAACATCTCATTACACCTGCTGGTCCAACATCTCATTACACCTGCTGGTCCAACATCTCATTACACCTGCTGGTCCAACATCTCATTACACCTGCTGGTCCAACATCTCATTACACCTGCTGGTCCAACATCTCATTACACCTTCTTTATTACTTCACCAAACACACACTACATTATCAAAAGTATGTGGACACCTGCTGGTCCAACATCTCATTACACTTACTGGTCCAACATCTCATTACACCTGCTGGTCCAACATCTCATTACACCTGCTGGTCCAACATCTCATTACACTTGCTGGTCCAACAAATCATTACACCTGATGCTCCAACATCTCATTACACCTGCTGGCCAACATCTCATTACACCTGCTGGTCCAACATCTCATTACACCTGCTGGTCCAACATCTCATTACACCTGCTGGTCCAACATCTCATTACACCTCCTGGTCCAACATCTCATTACACCTGCTGGTCCAACATCTCATTACACCTGCTGCTCCAACATCTCATTACACCTCCTGGTCCAACATCTCATTCCAAAATCATGGCCATTAATATGGAGTTGGTTCCCCCTTTGCTGCTATACCAGCCTCCACTCTTCTGGGAAGGCTTTCCACTAGATGTTGGAACATTGCTGCGGGGACTTGCTTCCATTCAGCAACAAGAGAATTAGTGAGGTCGGGCACTCGCAGTAGGCATTCCAAAGGTGTTCGATGGGGTTGAGGTCAGGACTCTGTGCAGGCCAGTCAAGTTCTTCCAGTTCAAACCATTTCTGTATGGACCTTGCTTTGTGCACAGAATCGTCTAGAATGTCATTGTATGCGGTAGCGTTAAGATTTCCCTTCACTGGAACTAAGGGGCCTAGCCCGAACCAAGAAAAACAGCCCCAGACCATTATTCCTCCTCCACCAAACTTTACAGTTGGCACTATGTATTAGGGCAGGTAGAGTTCTCCTGGCATCCGCCAAACCCAGATTTGTCAGTCGGACTGCCAGATGGTGAAGCGTGATTCATCACTCCAGAGATCGTGTTTCCACTGCTCCAGAGTCCAATGGCGGCGAGCTTGTTGGAAATGTTGCATCCTATGACCGTGCCACGTTGAAAGTCACTGAGCTCTTCAGTAAAGCCATTCTACTGCTAATGTTTGTCTATGGAGATTGCATGGCTGTGTGTTCGATTATATACACTTGTCAGCAACGGGTGCGACTGAAATAGCCGAATCCACTAATTTGATGGGGTGTCCACATACTTTTGTATATATAGTGTATGTGTAAAAATAAATACATATATACAGTACCAGTCAAAGGTTTGGACACAGCTACTCATTTAAGGGTTTTTCTTAATTTTTACTATTTTCTACATTGTAGAATAATAGTGAAGACATCAAAACTATGAAATAACACACATGGAATCATGTAGTAACCAAAAAAGTGTTAAACAAATCAAAAAATATTTTATATTTGAGATTCTTCAAAGTAGCCACCCTTTGCCTTGATGACAGCTTTGCACACTCTTGAGCAATTTCCAAACGCCTGAAGGTACCACGTTCATCTGTACAAACAATAGTACGCAAGTATAAACACCATGGGACCACACAGCTGTCATACCGCTCAGGAAGGAGACGCGTCCTGTCTCCTAGAGATGAACGTACTTTGGAGCGAAAAGTGAAAATCAATACCAGAACAACAGCAAAGGACTTTGTGAAGATGCTGGAGGAACGCGTGCAAAAGTATCTATATCCACAGTAAAACGAGTCCTATATCGACATAACCTGAAAGGCCTCTCAGCAAGGAAGAAGCCACTGCTCCAAAACCGCCATAAAAAAAGCCAGACTACGGTTTGCAACTGCACATGGGGACAAAGATCATACTTTTTTGGAGAAATGTCCTCTGGTCTGATGAAACAAAAATAGAACTGTTTGGCCATAATGACCATCGTTATGTTTGGAGGAAAAAGGGGGTTGCTTGCAAGCCAAAGAACACCATCCCAACCGTGAAGCACGGGGGTGGCAGCATTATGCTGTTGGGGTGCTTTGCTGCAGGCGGGACTGGTGCACTTCACAAAATTCTGCTTATTATGTGACTTGTTAAGCGCATTTATACTCCTGAAACTTTTCAGGCTTGCCATAACAAAGGGGTTGAATACTTACTGATTCAAGACATTTCAGCTTTTCATTTTTAATTACATTTGTAAAAACTTCTTAAAACATAATTCCATTTTGACATTATGGGGTATTGTGTGTAGGCCAGTGACCAAATAAATCTGATTTTTATGCATTTTAAATTCAGGCTTTAACATAACAAAATGTGGAAAAAGTCAAGTGGTGTGAATACTTTCTGAAGGCACTTTATATACCTAAAATCCGGCAAATTGAGAGCTCTCCACTAAAGTTTTACAAACAATAAAAACCTTGGGGCGCCCGAAAATATTATAAAAAAGTTTGGTCCTTGGACACAGAGGGGTTAAACACTAAAGTTACCGTCCATCTAGTGAAGAGAGGAGAACCGGACAGAGGGATGGTAGGTAGCCAGCATCCGTCAACGAGAGAGGGAGAAGCCCTCCACGGTATTTAACAGGTGGAAGAAACAACCAGGGAGCTCCATCGGTCCACAAGAAATGCAGGCAGCCGGTGATGATGTAGTGGTAGCTAGGATAACTAGGATGCTGCTGGTAGAGTAGCTAGCTTAGCTAGCTGTACCGACTAGCTTGGCTAGCTAGCAGGTCGTTCGTCTGTCCCTCAAGGATGATGACGAATCCGGTGAACCACACAATTAAACAAGACTAGCGAGTGAAAAAGGATCTGGCTACACTCATACTGTCACTGACCATTACGCAAAAGCAAATTGAACAATAAACTTCGGTGTCTCAACACTGTAACGAACTCCATCGTTATTCCCCAAGATCACCTCAGACCACTCTGTGCGTAACTGGACAATATGCTTGGCGCCAAACCGTACGTGGACGCGGACAGTTCTGTACGGGGGACGCGGACAGTTCCAGAACGCGGACATGAGCACTGCCACACAATAAACTAAAAGCAGTCTTTAAAGTCGGGTACATTAGTAATATTTATTTATTTATTATGTCAAACAAAAATTATTCGTTTTTTAAAACAATATTTAGAGATCTGGGCAGTTATCCAAAAAGCGTCTCAGAGTAGAAAATTGGTCCTTTCTCTCCCCAGACAGACTCATTTTAGACCACTGACCCCTAAACAGAGATACAGCATGTTGGTTGTGGTTAACACTGTGACAACTAATTCTTGAATGTACATCTGCTTCACTCTCAGATAAATAAGTAGTACTGCTAGGTTTTACACAGTCAAATGTAACAAATAACTATATTTTTTATAAAGAACTGTACACATGATACATTTGTAAAATCTATATAAAAATTGTTTAAAAAAAATTAATCCAGTAATATGAGATCTGTATGTAAAACATTTACCTTTGAATTTAGCAGATGTTTTTGTCCAGGGCCTGGTATCCCAAAAGCATCGTAAGGCTAAGTTAATCGTTAGAACATTCGTAGGAGCATTGTTAAATCTCTAAGCTGTTTCCCAAAACCATCGTTATTAACGTTGCACTTGAAAACGCTCATATTCTAAAACCTGCCTCAGACCACTTGTAGAACAGCCAAGTGTGTCGTTAGATGCTTTTTTGCCCTCCCGCATCACTTTATACACAGAAGATCTCCGCTAAACATAGAATCACATGGTTCATCCGTCTCTTTGTGACCGCAGATAAATTCAGAACAAAGTTGACTACAAATACAAAGTTGCAAATGTCTTTGCAATTGATTCAAACAAGGGAAGTACACAAATTTGGTTCAAATGAAAACCGAGATGACTGCATTACAATATAAACAGTAGGCTATAGGCCTATTTCAATCAAATTGAAATATATTCATGTTCAATATATTTTGTTTTATTTTGCTACTTGTAGGCTACTGTCTGTAAATTGTCTCAATATATTTCATGATGTGTAGCCTAACATGTGCGCAATGATGTGCCGAATCTGTGATTTAGTGAATTTTTATTGGGTAAGCATTCGAATAAACTACCTCAATATTTGCAGCCGTAGGTTGTAATATCTTTCTAGAAGCTGATCCGTGGTCAGTATTGTGAAATAATTATAATGTTAAGGAATGTTTTTAATGGAGAAAACTGATCCGAGAGCAGCGCTCCCCTTCTTTCGATCCTATCAGTATCGATACATGCTCCACCGGACGTGACTGATCCAGTTTCTGCTGGTCTGCCTGCGAATCTGGAACTCTGACCTGTTCTCCGGACGTGCTGTTTTCGACTCTCTCTCTCTCTCTCTCTCTCTCTCTCTCTCTCTCTCTCTCTCTCTCTCTACCTCTCTCTACCTCTCTCTACCTCTCTCTACCTCTCTCTCTACCTCTCTCTCTACCTCTCTCTCTACCCCTCTCTCTACCTCTCTCTCTACCCCTCTCTTTACCTCTCTCTCTACCTCTCTCTACCTCTGAATGCTCGACCGTGAAAAGGCAACTGACATTTACTTCTGAGATGCTGACGTGTTGCAACCTCTATAACCACAGTGATTATTATTTGACCCTGCTGGTCATCTATGAACATTTGAACATCTTGAAGAATGATCTGGCCTTAATGGCCATGTACTGTTATAATCTCCCCCCAGCACAGCCAGAAGAGGACTGGCCACCCCTCAGAGCCTGGTTCCTCTCTAGGTTTCTTCCTAGGTTCCTGCCTTTCTAGGGAGTTTTTCCTAGCCACCGTGCTTCTACATCTGCATTGCTTGCTCTTTGGGGGTTTAGACTGGGTTTCTATATAAGCACTTTGTGACAACTGCTGATGTAGAAACTGTCTTCTGGGAATACATATGAAGCAGACCAGGCCAGGGTTTGGGGTTTGAGAAGTCAATGAGAGGTAAAAATTACTTCCTTATTTGTTCATTTAGAAAATGTTCTGTCTTAAGTAGTTTAACAAACTGACACATTTTCATGTTAGTCAAAAACAACTTTATATTGAAGGAGTGCCTTTGATTTGACATCCAGCACATGTGCAGTTCGGCACAAGACGACCAATAATATATATCTGCCTCACTCTCAGAGAAATAAGTAGTACTGCTAGGTTTTACACAGTAATAATATATATCTGCCTCACTCTCAGAGAAATAAGTAGTACTGCTAGGTTTTACACAGTCAAATGGGACCAACCGGCTCTCGATTTTATGTAGCAAAATTTGAAATTGTGTTTTTTTTTACATTGGATAAAAGTAGAGACTAAGCTAGAAAAAGGTATATCATACACTACAGTTGAGGAACAATGGGAAAGTAATTCTGCTTTGAAAGATGATTATCTTGTAACCTCACTTTTGAGAAAATGGCCTTTGAATGTTTTGGTTCACCTACTGGAGAGCTCTTCTTTATCTACAGTGGTGTTACTTTGGCAGATAATGTCACCCATCTAAATAAATAGCATATATATATATAGTGAACTAAATGTATGGTGTTTTTGGTTTATGTCAGTTTCATTGTTTGTTATGCTATAAATTGTTATTTTATGGTTGTAAGTGGTAAAATGAACTAGAAAATGTCATATTTTGCAATTCTGAGTAATTACTACTTTAGTTAGGATATTCTTTATTCAGTACTACTGCAGTTGCTAAATAATTCCAATAGATGGCAGCGTAAGACCACAAATTACATTTCAGAAGGTTAGTTTAGTTTTCTCCCTGGATACACCACCACTCCCCCTCACAGGAAAACTCCTGCACACGCTTTTTACTGTCCCTTTCCACACTGCTAATGCAAGAGGAACGACTGAAAAAGCATTTAACACATTACTGTGAAATAATATAATGATGATTCATGTTTATTATTAACTGTTTTTATGCTCATGTTTTGAAATTATACTTCATTACTATAACGATTATCAATAAGCCTGAACATTAATTTAGTCACCTCTGGTTGAGAAAAACATATTTTCCTAGTACATTCATTGTCAGATTCATCAACCAGCAGCGAGCACTCTGCCTTCTAGCACAAGCAAGGGGCATGTTGAGGTACATTTGCTAACCGGGAGGGTTGCATGATGTAATTTATTGGCGGGCTGGAAGACGCACTCTTGTCTTATCTATTCCGAGGTTGTTTAATCGCAATATTGGATATTTCATAATGCATGTATACTAGGGTTGAGGTTGGAGCATCTGACTAGTGATTATTTACCCGGGGTTCAACACCTGCTATAGTCACTATTTAATTGCTCTTCCAAAAGCATCACAGGCCTAATACGAGATATATAGCTAGCTAAAGTAATGAGTGACCATTTCAGAGAATCATGGGACATATAGTATTTGGTTGCATGCTATTTTATGTTAATCATATTGCTGCTTGTAGCCTATAACTGATGCTTTGTTGTCTTATGCTGCCATCTATTGGAAATATTTAGCTATTAAAAGTTATTAATTCACGTACAGACATTGGTGAGGCAGCTGAGAAATAAAGTGTATTAGATCAGTCTCAATCCTGCCCCACGCCAATTGCTGGACTTTCACACAGAGGTTACTAGGTCACCCAATTCAAACCACATTTGAAAAATAAAACAAATGTGTCTTATTTATCAAGTGTTCTGTCTTGCAATTATACATATAATAAAATAACAACAAAATAATCAAAACACTATTTAATACTATAATTGTTTTTACTAAGATAATATTATTACTAAAATAGTTTCTAAAAGTGTTCTAGGCTACCCTACCCTAGAATTAGGGGTTAGGGTTACGGCTAAAATAGGTTATAAGTAGGGTAAGAGTTTCTGTATAGCACTTTGTGACATCTGCTGGTGTAAAAAGGGCTTTATAAATACATTTGATTGATTGTTAGGTTTAGGGTTTTTATGGCAAAAAACTGTATGGGTTTATAGCACTCTTGCGCCTCCCTTTGGCCATCTGTGGGTACTACATAACTCATTCATTACATTTTTTACATTTACATTTTACATATTTAGCAGACGCTCTTATCCAGAGCGACTTACAGTTAGTGAGTGCATACATTTTCATACTGGCCCCCCGTGGGAAACGAACCCACAACCCTGGCGTTGCAAGCGCCATGCTGTACCAACTGAGCTATATGACACTTGCTAGGCTCATAATCTGAGGTAGCAACTGCGTCAGATCTACAAATCCATTAGCTAGACCACCCAAATAGACAACAATCACCCCATTATATCCATTTGGTTATCAACTCAGTGAACCTGCGCAGCATTCGCTCAATTTGATGCCTATGAACGAAGATTTCGATGCATATCAAATTACCCAGCAGCCATTTAGAAACAACAAGTCATCAGAAAAATGGTTATTTCTTAATTAAAAAATGTATTCTGGCTGTTTAAATCGGCCACATCTTGAAAAAGAGGACAGGGACATGCGTTTTGTTTAGATTGTACACTTTTTTCTTAAAACAAATATGTTTAACCATGACCAGAAAATGTTTAACGTTTGATGGCTTTGCGCCAGACAACACCTCTTAGACTGTGGCTCACCACAACATGTACTCAGGTTAACATTGAGCGCGCTCACCAAGTAACCATAACCTTGTTAATATTAAGTGACCTGAGGTAAACCTACAGGGTTAACGCTCACCAAGTATCCATAACCTCGTAAATAATAAGTTACCTGAGGTAAACCTACAGTAGAACTAATAGTAGCTGGCGGGGTGAAAAATGCCCAAACATAAGGCCTGTTTTTTGCGATTACTTCATAACCAGGGACAGAAGGTAATATTATGAAACTGGGCTCCATGGCGGATGCAATGAACTAATTTTATCAGAAATAAACTTTGTAAAAAATGTAACTTGAGGCGCCCCGAAAATAATATTCAAAAAGTTCAGTCCTTGGACACAGAGGGGTTAAACACTAAAGTTACCGTCCATCTAGTGAAGAAGAGAACCAGACAGAGGGATGGTAGGTAGCCAGCATCCGTCAACGAGAGAGGGAGAAGCCCTCCACCGTATTTAACAGGTGGAAGAAACAACCCGGGAGCTCCATCGGTCCACAAGAAAAGCAGGCAGCCGGTGATGATGTAGTGGTAGCTAGCTTAGCTAGCTGTACCGACTAGCTTGGCTAGCTAGCAGGTCGTTCGTCTGTCCCTCGAGGATGATGACGAATCCGGTGAACCACAAGATGAAACAAGGATAGCGAGTGAAAAGGATCTGGCTACGAGTGAAAAGGATCTGGCTACACTCATACTGTCACTGACCATTACGCAAAAAAGCAAATTGAACAATAAACTTCGGCGTCTCAACACTGTAACGAACTCTGTCGTTGTTCCCCAACATCACCTCAGACCACTCAGCGCGTAACTGAACAATATGCTTGGCGCCAAACCGTCCGTGGACGCGGACAGTTCTGTACGTGGACGCGGACAGTTCTGTACGTGGACGCGGGCAGTTCTGTACGTGGACGCGGGCAGTTCCAGAACGCGGACATGAGCAAAGCAACACAATACATTTACATTTTAATCACTTAGCAGACGCTCTTATCCAGAGCGACTTACAGTTAGTGAGTGCATACATAACCCAGTCTTTACACTGGCTTACATTAGTAATATTCATTTATTTATTTTTATATGTAAAACAAACATTCAACGTTTTTTAATAACAAAGTGTCTCAGAGTAGAACATTGGTCGTATAAGTGCTGAGAAGAAAGACATTTTACACTTATGGGTATAAATTAAAGCTATGCATGAAGCCTCTAGTCCCACCTAGTCGGTAGATATTTAGGACACCTCATGAGCTGTCCTAACCAGTTAAGAGTTAACAGCAGGTGTCTTGATAATACTATATAATAATGCAGTGAGTCAGTGGTTCCTGCGCCACATGTAATTGCTTTGGAGTAGTTAAAATAATGTTTCTATATTTCTATATGATCAATCCATAAATAATATAGACCTACATGGAACAGTTTCTCTTCAGCTTTTGACAATGATTTCTGTATAATAATTATGTATAATAAATGTTGGTGATTCAATAGCCTAGTTAATCATTACATGTCTTTTAACACACTATCTATGTTTTGCTCAGTCTGGCAGTAACCCAGAACTATCAGAGGGTCTCTCTTGTGGCTGCTGCTGATGACAACTGCATGTATGTTATCATAATAATGATGTCTGCATAACATTTTGTCTTCATTTTGTCAGATTAACTCATGCTTATTTCTGAATATTAACTCAGGTTTTCGCCAGCGGCAAATGAGTTGGAGCTGTGGCAGGCGTTGGACCTGTGGCCGAAAAGTGTCCAGTTTGAATCCCGGGCCGGGCGCTGGAAAGAACGGACGGAATTGATCTGACCCCTGGAGGGCTGCTGGGTCCACGTCCTCAAAACAATCACCTTTCGTTGGGCCCTTGAGCAAGGCCCTTAACCCCACAACATGCTCTCCATCCAGGGGCGCTGCACTGCAGCTTGAACCTGTGCTGGTCTCAACTGTATGTGTGAGGTCTGCTGTTTGGGGGTAATGAACGGAGCAGAAAATACATTTTTGTTGTTTGCTGGAACTAATGGACAAAGTTGTACTGTATTGTAATGTATTGTATTGTAAAGAAGTCAGCCAGAGTTGGGCCATCGTTCGAACAAAGAGATGCCTCCCTGGCCACCAGTGTGTTTGAATATAACGAAGATAAATTCTACCCCCCATACAATACTTTCATACACAGTAATTACTTTTTTTATATATATAATAATAATAATTAATTATACACATTACATTTTGGATATATAGTACTCAGACATCTATAGTGTTTACAGTAATGACTATTACCAATCATGATATTTTTAATCCCACCCCTCTGCTACTCTCAGCCCCGCCCACCTATCTCCGTAGAACATCCTCTTTTGATTTCCACCTGCCATATTTTTTTCAGCTGCGCTGTGATTTCTTACATGCATTTTTAACCTTTCTAGTCGCATAGTATCCACAGACTGTAAGTTAAAGATCAATATTTTTCATAAGAGTATTGTTCTATTGTTGATTGACTGACTATGGCTTTCCAAACCCCCAGCACTGCTATTTCTAAGGATAATTTTTAATGAATATTGGGATTTTTCAACCATTCCTATTTTCCTATAAATTATATTCTTAGCTAAAAATATTCCTATTTAATAGTAGTAGCCATAATTCATAAATGACACCATGCAGGGTTCTATATGGAGCCATTTTGGTTCAGGGAAGAAGAACCTCTAGAGTTCTGATTAAAGAACCCTATAAAAGGTTTCTATATAGAACTTTTAGTGGTTCCATATATTAAGCAAGCGATAGAACCCTTGTTGTTTAAAACAGGAGTGAAGAGTGTGTTGATTTGACGGTAGTATTGTCAAAATTCCGCTTGTAACAACGATCAGAATTAGTAAAAACAATAAGGTTCTGCATGACAACATATTAGACAATAACTAAGAGTAGGATAAATGATTGTGTCATGCAAAAATTCTATAGATGTGTGTGTGTATGCTGGTAAAGATGTGTCGTGTGTGTGTGTGTGTGTGTGTGTGTGTGTGTGTGTGTGTGTGTGTGTGTGTGTGTGTGCTGGTGAGACAACCATATATCACAGTCAAATATACAGGATACAAACATTTCATTCCAGTTATATAGCGTTTTTGCTTAACAAAAATTAATACGCAAAAATCTATTAATTAAAATCTTAGAACAACAATATTTTACACGCACATGAAGGTACCCATAAGCAATCATTTCTGATGTAAAATAACAAACGTGAAAAAAATTGTGGATATAACGTTTTAGAAATAAACTCCTTATAAATTCTTAAACAACATTGTTATCTCACCTCTTAGCTTTGGTGTCATGTCCCCCAGAGAGACTTGTTTTAGAGGCAGGGACCCCCTCTTCTCTCTCTCCCCAGAGAGACTCATTTTAGAGGCAGAGCCCCCTCCTCTCTCTCCCCCAGAGAGACTCATTTTAGAGCACTGACCCCTAAACAGAGATCCAACAGTTTGGTTGTGGTTAACACAGTGACAACTAATTATTGAAGGTCAATTGTTCTATTTTATTCATTATCTCTTAGAAATAAAACATGTACTAACAGACACGTCCAAACAGTCAGGTGATTTAATGCAATCACATCAACACGTAGTTTAGTGAGCAGGTAGCTTAGTGGGTAAGAGCGTTGTGCCAGTAACCGAAAGGTTGCTGGTTCTAATCCCGAGCCGACTAGGTGAAAAATCTGTCGAAGTGCCCTTAAGCAAGGCACTTAACCCTAATTGCTCATGTAAGTCGCTCTGGATAAGAGCGTCTGCTAAATGACTAAAATGTAAATGTCATGACTGATATTGTTAACCCTTTTCTCCATGTAGTGGAACTAATAATAATTATAGTAATAATAATAATAATGGGGGATTGATGGAAGTTACAATCTATCCGAAATATTAAAGCTGATCTAAAACTAAAATAAAATAAAATAAAAATTATAATAATGTCTCACTTTCTCTTGTAATAATTCCACTCATTCTAGTGTGTTGCTTTGTTCAACAGGTCTGATATTATTATGATATTATTGAATTTAATTCATAATATCAATGTTAAGAAAAGTACGTTCAGGTTTCATACCAAATTACACAGGAAGTAGGAGCTCATTGTAATTTTGAAAACAACAAATATATATTATATATATATATATATATATATATATATATATATATATATATATATATATATATATTGAAATATGATTTAGAACTATGATACATCAACATTTGTACAAATTGTAAAATAACCACGATATACGAATCCTATAATAGGAGATATGAACAATATGTTTTTGAATCTGACTTGCCTACACCCAGTTAGCGCCATTTTGTATGATTGAACTGTCACGTATCTGTCCCAGGTGAAATGGACTGTTAGATCTGAGTGTTTTACTGTCATTCTCTATACTATAATAACACCATATATTTAATTTCCCTACACACTTTACAATAATCCCTTGGAAGATTCTTACCTTGTAGCCTGTATTCACAACCAGAACATGTCAAGTCATTGAGATATTTTCCGTTCTGCTGAGAGAGCACCTTCCTGATGACAAGTGGCTCTGTATCTATGTTCTAGGTACAGTTGATCTTTGGATGCAATAATATCTGGTCAAAGTCTAGTGGCACAACACCATAGTATAGCATTAACATAACAGTAGTTTAACCTTTGGCCAGTAATGGCCATGGCATACTATAAAATGTTGAATCATTATGACGGATCCAGTTTCAACATATCTCTAACTTAGAAGTTAAAATATTAAATTAAATGATTTTATACTAATACAATTTCTCAGAGAAAGAGATTGTTTAACAAGTAATACTTTTTTTCTCAAAAAGGTAGCGGTCAAAATTGACACCCCCGTTCAATACCTCCCTTGCGAGAACACATTAGGAGTGATATTAGACCATTTCTCCATACAGAATCCTTCCAAATGACCACCTACAGGAAGGTAAAGGTACAACTAAACACACAATAAAGAAACAAATCTCCCTAATTGACAGGAGGCTTGATTCTTAGTCATTTACCCACCGGCCTCTTACTACTGTCCCAATGTATACATTCTACCAACATCATACATAAATAATCCCTGGTAGGATCCTTACTACTATCCCAATGTATACATTCTACCAACATCATACATCAATAATCCCTGGTAGGATCCTTACTACTATCCCAATGTATACATTCTACCAACATCATACATCAATAATCCCTGGTAGGATCCTTACTACTATCCCAATGTATACATTCTACCAACATCATACATCAATAATCCCTGTTAGGATCCTTACTTTGCAGCCTGATGGCCTGCCAATGGCATGATGTGTAGGGTGTTTGCCTTTCACGCCAACAACCTGGGTTTGCTTCCCTGCCCCGCCGTTTGCTACAGAAGTGGGATGGTGGCCATGAGGCCATCAGAAAGCCTGGACGTGTGAGGGGGCTGAGTAGTGCCTTTGATGTCGAAATTTTTATTTGTCGTCAGTGAAACAAAAAGTACTTTCAGAGTTTTTGTAGAATTAAGTTAGACTTTATTACACAGATAATATAGCCGAGGTGGTCTGCAGAGCATCTAACTTTCCACCTCTCAGCTCTCAGTTTATATAGAGTTTCATCCTTACTCATTTTACATACATTTTAGCTTAATCCCTCCCTGTTTGGTTCCTCCACCATTGTCTCCAGTTTTCACCTCTTGACCGCTCCGCCCACTTCCTTATTTTATAATAATGGCGGTATCTGACTTCTCTTCCTTCTAATTCAGTGTCTGGAAACATTAGTGACGGGACCAAGGCCTGTCCTGTAAAAATAACAGCCCTGTCCTGTAGAAATAACAGCAGGCATTCTTCCAAGCCTCTTCCTTCTGTACCACTCAGTCCCAACACCTGTCATGCTGTGATTAACCATGTTTAACTTATAGTCTGAACTATGTTTAACCCCTGGCTCCGTTCCAGGAATATGCCTAAGGAGGGAGGCAAAGTGCAACAGTCTGGTTTCAGTCACTGATAAGGCAGGACAGCCATGGATTAGGGAGGAGCGAGGAATTTGACCAAAGTCAGATCAGATGACGAGAGAAGAAACTTCCACGCCCACGAAGGTTCTAGCATCAGGCAGGGCCATGACTACACCAGCGAGAGGAACCAATTAAGTTCCTGCCTAGCAACAGAGATGTAACTATGTTTATCCCTGGCTCCGTGCTTGTCATGTTGTGATTAACTGTTTAACTTATAGTCTACTGAGTCTAAAAGGATTGAACTATAGTCTACTGAAAAATCCCCAATACCTTCCTGTTTTGGAGGGGGCTGTGTAGTGAGCCACGTTACAATTCCCACCATGTGGGTTAACCCTATTGCCATGTGTAGGGTGTTTGCCTTTCTCGCCAGCGACCCGGGTTCACTTCCCTGCCCCGCTGTTTGCTACAATATTAATATCATACCTGTTGAACAAAGAGACTCAATAGAATGAGATAAAGGATTTTAGGATAATATAAATAAGTATCTATTTAGAGTTGTCTTCTGGGTTCAGCCTTGTAGCTGCTTTTATCAATTGGCTGAAATGTAATAAATGACATGGCCTCCGAGTTGGGGAGATAACCAGGCCCAGTTTAAATCACCATGACAACCATTTCATTATTTCCCCCAGTGCAGCAAGGGAATCTAGAGACTCAACCTTTGTACCCAATCACATAGGTTTACAGCAGCTCACAGTTGCAACTTCATTGCTAAGAAGTCAAACTGCTTTGGTTTAGATAAAGACATAGGTCATAATATCTGTAGCAATCAGGGTTGGGCTCATTTCAGAATTATGGAATTGACTCCCATTCAACTCATGAAAAGATTAATCGTCTTAGAGCAAATTTCAGGTCTGCTGAGCCCAAACTTGAATGTTGTGAAAATTCCGTACAACTTCCGGCACACGTTTACTGTGAACACTGAGGCTGTACCAGCTGGAAGTTACAGTTTTAACAGTGGCCAAGTATATTCATTTCTCTAGAAGCATGCTGAAAGTCTGTTGTTAATTTGTTTACAGAGAAATAGCATTGTATTCGGTCAAACACAACAGTTTGCTAAGAGCTGGCAGCAAGCTGCTAGGTCTGCTGTTAGAACCAGTAAAGGTCGCTTTACCACTCTTGGGTAGCGGAATGACTTTGGCTTCCCTCCAGGCCTGAGGACAAAGACTTTCCTCTAGGCTCAGATTAAAGATATGACAGATAGGAGTGGCTATAGAGTCAGCTACCATCCTCAGTAGCTTCCCATCTAAGTTGTCAATGCCAGGAGGTTTTTCATTATTGATCGATAACAAAAACAATTCTACCTCTCCCACACTAACTTTGCAAAATGTAAACTTGCAATGCTTTTCTTTCCTTTGTTGTTTTCTTATGCATGAGTACTATGGCTCAGAGTACAGGCCTGAGTCGTGCCTGGCAATGCTACAGAATCCTTCTCTGATGCGCTCTGCCTACAAAATCTACTGCATAGTTAGTTTTGTATACTAAGTCTTGCATAGTTTGCTTTATTTCAGTATGTTGGACTGAAAGTGGCTAATATTGTGTTAATTCCATCAGAATTCCCACAGTAGAGGCAAATGTTAATAGTGTTAACTAATCGGGAAAACGATCAAGTTGGAGAGAACATTGCTCATGAGTTGAAATTCTAATTGGCCACATCCCACAGGAATTTGAATTTTAGTAACAGAAAGTCGAATTTAATTCAGTGCAATCAAAGATTATGGAGACACTGACAAGATACGTCTCTCTGCCCTCACAATGGGTGTTGTTGTCCACAAAGCTCCCGCCTATCCTTTTCTTTGGATTGGTTCCAACCGCCGTGTCTTTGTGAGATGCAGGGTAGGTGAACAGATGATCTCCGCATGTGTGGTTCCCACCGTGAAGCATGGAGGAGGAGGTGTGATGGTGTGATGGTGTGGGGGTGCTTTGCTAGTGACACTGTCTGTGATTTATTTAGAATTCAAGGCACACTTAACCAGCATGGCTACCACAGCATTCTGCAGCGATACGCCATCCCATCTGGTTTGCGCTTAGTGGGACTACCATTTGTTTTACAACAGGACACTGACCCAACACACCCCCAGGCTGTGTAGGGCTATTTGACCAAGAAGGAGAGTGATGGAGTGCTGCATCAGATGACCTGGCCTCCACAATCACCCGACCTCAACCCGTTTGAGATTGTTTGGGATGAGTTGGACCGCAGAGTGAAGGAAAAGCAGCCAACAAGTGCTCAGCATATGTGAGAACTGCTTCAAGACTGTTGGAAAAGCATTCCAGGTGAAGCTGGTTGAGAGAATGCCAAGAGTGTGTAAAGCTGTTATGAAGGCAAAGGGTTGCTAAAAACACTTGTTTCATTACTACATGATTCCATATGTGTTATTTCATAGTTTTGATGTCTTCACTATTATTCTACATTATGTCCATCAACTGTAAACATGGAATGCAACAGAACCAGTTACAACTGAAGTATCTGATCATCAATGAATTCGAGAAAAAGTTATTCATTTTTCAACACAGCAGCCGCAAATCATCAGGTGGGCAAATGTGCACTTGTAAATTATTTTTGGGGAAACTATCATTTTCTAATGTATTCTATTTCATTCCATGATATTGTTGTTACAAAATAGATTTGTGTTGACTGTGATTAGGGCATGGGAATACACTAGCCTCTGCTAGGCTAAATTAACAAACCAGGCATTTATAACTCACCACATGATCCTCAAACCAAAGACTGGCCAAACTCGTGTTTCTAAAAGTAAATTCAAAGGCACTGAATAGCTTAATAAGGCATACGTTTTATACAGCCTAAATGCTCAATGTATAGGCATGTTGTTGAAGTGCTGTTGTTCATGTGTTGTTGAAATGCTGAATGCTCCTGCCAGCATGCAGCATGTGACCAATGCTACATGCCATGACTAGGAGGCTACCAGCCGGTTCCTCAACCCTGCACCTTAGAGGCTGCCGCCCGATATACACAGACATGGAATCACTGGCCACATTAATAATGGAACACTACCAGCCGGTTCCTCAACCCTGCACCTTAGAGGCTGCCGCCCGATATACACAGACATGGAATCACTGGCCACATTAATAATGGAACACTACCACCCGGTTCCTCAACCCTGCACCTTAGAGGCTGCCGCCCGATATACACAGACATGGAATCACTGGCCACATTAATAATGGAACACTACCAGCCGGTTCCTCAACCCCTGCACCTTAGAGGCTGCCGCCCGATATACACAGACATGGAATCACTGGCCACATTAATAATGGAACACTACCACCCGGTTCCTCAACCCTGCACCTTAGAGGCTGCCGCCCCGATATACACAGACATGGAATCACTGGCCACATTAATAATGGAACACTACCAGCCGGTTCCTCAACCCTGCACCTTAGAGGCTGCCGCCCGATATACACAGACATGGAATCACTGGCGACATTATTAATGGAACACTAACCACTTTAATAGTGTTTACATACTGCTTTACTCATCTCATATGTATATACTGTAATCTATTCTATTCTACTGTATCTTAGTCTATGCCACTCCGACATTGCTCGTCCTAATATTTATATATTTCTTAATTCCATTCTTCTACTTTTAGATTAGTGTGTCCTGTTGTGAATTGTTAAATACTACTGCACTGTTGGAGCTAGAAACACAAGCATTTCTCTACACCCACAATAACATCTGCTAAATATGTGCATGTGACCAATACAATTTCATTTGATTTTGATTTGAAATGCTTCACAATTGATTTCTTAAATGGCAGGCTATAGCCTTGGAATAATAATAACAATACAGCCTAAATAATTCATGTTCGTTCCTTAGGCTACCTGGCTTGCTCCTGACTCATTTAGAGTTAGTATGTTGTTTAACAGCCGGTTGAAATGTCCAACATCAATTGATGGTGACAGAATCACACATTGCTTAAGCAAAGTCAATTTTGTTTATCGTATAAAATGTTGTGCAGCCTCTGAATATCATAGACAAATCAAAGATGTCCAATATGCAAAATGTAAAATGGAAAATGGAACTGTCAAATTATATGCAATGTCTAAATCTGTCTTATCGACGGCCTTGTCTCTGCTATCTGCATGATCAATCATCAACCCTCCGGGTGGGAACAGAGCACATCTCAGGATGGGGGGGGCACATTTTTTATTGTAAAGATACTTATATTTTTATTTATTGCAGCGGCAGAGTTTTAAAACAGCCTATCACTTGAATACCGTTGCTTTAAATCAATGCACATGCCAGCACTCTCTCGCAGTCTTTCTCTCAAAAATATAAATGCAACAGCAAACAATTTCAAAGATTTTACTGAGTTACAGTTCATATAAGGCAATCAGTCAACTGAATTAAATGCATTATACACCCCCGGGAATAATATGATACTTTTAAAACATTTTCTGATAAGTGACCACTTAGAAATGTTCATTTTCACGTTTTAATAAATTATTTTGAATGTTTGGGAATGATGTGTACTAACTCTATAGCAGTCAGGAGCAAGCCAGAAAGCGGCCGTGCGTTTGGACAATGAATAGACACTGCAGGAAATAAAACCAAATAAAACCATCTGTCTAGCACATTTCTCCTATTTGTCTGCCTCTTCAGTCCAGGGTGCGTTGCCAGAGATATTAGAGGAAACAGATAGGAATCACATTGGACAATGCACGTCGGAGAGTATAACGCTCCACCAAGCAGACTGTCGACCAATCCCGTTGAAGTTGTCATGCAGCGTCACGCGGTTGCTAAACTAATCGTCGACCAATCCCTTCTCAAAGTCAGGGTATGAGTGGAGAAACGTGCCTATTTTCCTCTAAAGTACATAATGTGACGATTCCAAAGCTATACAATATTACAGATATAAAGAGATCAATTATATCATAACTCGGAAAAGATTCGTAATGTTGTACCTTGTTGACGAAATTCGTGCTAATGTTTTTTTTTTTTTTAGCTAGCACTCAATTGCCTCCCATTCACTCCTTGAAGGAGAGCTCTCCTTGTCCCAGAATCGCCCAGAATGCACCGCGCGGCCCATGGACGTAGCATGGGCAATGTACACAATGGGCGTTACCAGGAGTCCAATGGAGTTTCCCCAATCTCCTCAAAAGTATCTCTGCTGTTGTGAACGTCAGACTCCACTCTGTGAGGTACATCGATCTGCAGGTTGAACATGGTGAGATTGTAGACCCCTAAATTGATAGTGCAGTTTGTTTAGGCGACTTTACAGCTAACTAGCTACTTCACATGCTGATATTGTCTCTGGTATTAATGTGTGTAGCTACGTTTGCTTGCTTGCTTGCTTGCTTGCTTGCTAGCCAGCCTGCCAGCCCATAGAGAGAGCATTGTATTGTGGATTTTGTAGTCGACCTGAGCTGCGACAGATACCCAAAACGATTTTTACATGTTTCTACCAACCTTATTATAACGGCTAAATGAAACATTTGATCACAAAAAAATATTGTTCTCACATATTAGTAATATTATTAGTAGTGTTATTTAACAATGTAAATTATAGGAATGGGTGGATTTCTCCTTTCATAAGGCAATGCATCCCAGTGCTGAGGCGCCACTATAGCCGGCCATGACCGGGCCCATAGGGCGGAGCACAATTGGCCCAGTGCCGTCCAGGGGAGGGTTTGACCAAGGGGCTTCCCTTGTCTCGCCACGCTCTAGCCCGGGCGCCTGCAAGCTGACTTCAGTTGTCAGTCGAAAGTGGTTTCCTCCGACACATTGGTGTGGCTGACATCAAGCTTTGATGTTTTCAATCAGCTGTGTAGTTCTAGGACAAAAACCACAACGTGCACCCGGGGGGCAGGACCAAGTTTGGGAAACACTGGGCTATAGCAGTTATTTATTCAGACCTATAACTGTTCAATCTTCGTGAAAAGAAGTGAAAGACGTCTGCATCTTATTATAGGCCTGTATTATTCAGCATGTCATTACAATGATGAAGATAAGGACAACGAAACCTATTTAATTTAACTGTTTTAAAGCCAGGAAGGAATGAAGCACCAATAGAGAGAGAAGGAGGAGGTAGGCTAATAATATTAAGGGAAATATTATGAAAGGTGTATTTATACATTATACATGTGAAGTAGGCCCTATTATTAAAATCTAATTCGCTAGCTTATGTCCTGCGAAAGCATGCATGTTCTCTCCCAGCTTCATGGTTTGAACAATGTGTGTAATTCCAGTCCATATAATACAGTATAATACCATACAGTACAGTCCACACTCAAAAAGATTAGCCTACTGGAGCTTGTTTCATTGATTTACCTAAAAGAGCATAGCTACATCAATGGGCTTTTATGTTTTTCTGTCGTGCCTAAATTAAGGGAAAAATCCACCCAAAACCACAAATTCCTATAATTTACAGCGTTAAATAACACTAATATGTGAGAACAATGTTTTTTGTGAACAAATATTACATTTCTGTGTTATAGTAAGGTTGGTAGCAACGTGAAAATTGTTGTGGAAATCTGTTGCAGTTAAAGTTGACTACAACATCCGCAATGCTCTCTCTATGGGCTGGTTGGGTAGCTAGCTAGCATTAGATGTAAAACATAGTAATATTTTAGTAATATATATATATATAACAATTATTTGATAAAATATTGAATTTGGCCTTTACTACTAAAGCCCATATAAACTCATTGAATAACACATTCAGAAATGGCAAAAAAATACATCATAAGGAATAAAGTTTTGAAGTGTCTGTCCTGTATCTAGGAGACATAAGACAGATCAGGATTCTTTTTTCTTTTTTTTTACCCATATAACCCCATATTTATGAGGCACAAAACTACCTCCATACTTCTATTTGTTTGTATGGGATAGCTTCAGACGAGTCCTGTAGCACTTGTGTGGGTTGTAGAGCAAAACGGAGAACACTACCATGTTCATGAGAGTCTCTCCTTTTCATAGTGGGATCATACAGATGCTACAGACATTTTCCTGAGAAGACCAATTTTCGGGATGTCTCATGGTCTGACAAACTCCGCTGTAGATCCGCCACTTTCCACCGCAGATGTGGAAGGCCAACATAGGCGGATGCGGTGGATTGAGACGATATCTCCAGCTTAAACTGACTGATTTTGTTGGGGATTTTTTTATGTTACTTAGGTTGACGCACTGGTGCGTCGATATAATTTTAAGGGTTAATGGCAAGCCCTGAATAAGGTAAAAACTTTTTTTAAAGTCTCATGCAATGTAGGCCTGCATTGAACACCACATATAGGATTTGCTCCATTGGTTTGGTTGGTAGGCCTACATTATACTCAAATAGCCACAACAGCCTATTGGCTACTGTCTACAACTGTAAGGGTACAGCCTATTGGCTACTGTCTACAACTGTCAGGGTACATCCTATTGGCTACTGTCTACAACTGTCAGGGTACAGCCTATTGGTTACTGTCTACAACTGTAAGGGTACAGCCTATTGGCTACTGTCTACAACTGTAAGGGTACAGCCTATTGGCTACTGTCTACAACTGTAAGGGTACAGCCTATTGGCTACTGTCTACAACTGTCAGGGTACAGCCTATTGGTTACTGTCTACAACTGTAAGGGTACAGCCTATTGGCTACTGTCTACAACTGTAAGGGTACAGCCTATTGGCTACTGTCTACAACTGTAAGGGTACAGCCTATTGGCTACTGTCTACAACTGTAAGGGTACAGCCTATTGGCTACTGTCTACAACTGTCAGGGTACAGCCTATTGGCTACTGTCTACAACTGTCAGGGTACAGCCTATTGGCTACTGTCTACAACTGTCAGGGTACAGCCTATTGGCTACTGTCTACAACTGTAAGGGTACAGCCTATCAGCATCAGTGTTTACTGTAAACGTGCGCCGGAAGTTGCTCAGAATTCTCACAACGTTCAAGTTTCCGCTCACAAGAGCAGAAATTTGCTCAGTGCCCCAAAACATTTAGAGGGAACATTGGTGGATGATCCAAAAACCTCACACTTTCTCAGTGTTCAGCACTGGCCTACATGCTACAGATATCAGAGGAGGTTCTGGATGTGTTTGACCTGAAGGTATACAAGACATCAGAGGAGGGTCGTAGGAGACTGCTCCCAGCTGTGAGAGGCTACAGGAAAGCTCTGTAAGTATTCATGGAAATACCCCACACCAAAATACATTGTAGTTACAGCAGCATTTTTATTGGCTGACTGGCTCTGTAAGTACTCATGTGACTATCCCTCAGACCAAACTTTACTGTAGGTAAGAACAACAATATTTTCATTGGCTGACTAAACTTTCTATCAGCTGAAAAGTCTTAAACAAACTGTAATACAAAAAGTTGTAGCATTGAGACATCTATACACAGTGTTCACATTATTAGTGCAGGGGTAACAGTGTAAGCAGGAAAAGCTAAATGTAACATTTTAATACAACCTGTCCCTCATGGTATTTACTCTGTTGACAGACTCACTGGCTGTGAACTCACAGACACATCCTGTGAACCGTTGGCCTCAGCTCTCAGTTCAAACCCCTCACACCTGAGAGAGCTGGATCTGAGTAACAATGACCTGAAGGATTCAGGAGTGAAGCTGCTCTCTGCTGGACTGGGGAATCCCCACTGTAAACTGGAGACTCTGAGGTCAGTATTCCTGTAGTTGGTCAACAAGTGATAACTGTTCACCAGATCCACATGTGTTTACCAGGCACACATAGTCCACACCATATGTGTTTGGACAGTGAAGTTTACCGTTTTAAATTTGGTGCTGTGCTCCATCATTTTGGATTTGAAATTGTTTCATATTAGGCAACAGTACAGAATGTCACTTTTTATTTGAGGGTATTCATACATCCCTGTTTTACTGTTTAGATATGAAAGCACTTAATGTATCTAGTTCTCCCATTTGAAAAAGTCATAAATATTTGGACAAATTAATTTAGTTGAGTATTTGGTCCAATATTCTTTGCCTGCTGTTATTGGTAATGGTGAGAGGTTAGCATGTTTTGTTGTAGCCTCTGTAACTTTCTCACTCATTATTATTCATGATTCATTCATGATTTTTGCCCACTGACAAAGACATGATCAGTCCATAATTTTAATGATATGTTTATTTGAACAGTGAGAGACAGAATAACTCAAAAACTTAATGACTTGGAGAAGTTCTGCAAAGAGGAGTGGGACAAAATCCCTCCTGAGATGTGTGCAAACCTGGTGGCCAACTACAAGAAACGTCTGACCTCTGATTGCCAACAAGGGTTTTGCCACCAAGTACTAAGTCATGTTTTGCAGAGGGGTCAAAAATGTTATAAATTGATTTGCATTTTAATGAGGGAAATAAGTATTTGACCCTCTGCAAAACATGACTTAGTACTGGTGGCAAAACCCTTTTGATGTGGTTTCTCAATAATAATGCTAAGTTTGCTGTGAGATCAAGGAGTCCGCTTACACTGTACTTTGATTATAAAGGTTTATTCATATCACAAGATTTCAGCGTAAATTGACAGACATCTGCAGGCATCTAGAGAACAACGACCCAAAATAATATGTTGTTCTGACCTCCTTTGTTCCAACCAAGTATTTATAATCTTCACCATGATATGGGTGGTTTTCCCTACAGACCAATCCCATGACTCCACACAACAGACTTCCTCTGTTTTATGGGGTGCCCCTATAAAACTGCTCCCCAGATGCTTCCCTAAGCTGAATCAACATCCTCCCAGATACCATTTGCAAACGTTAGCAAAGTCATACATTCCTTAGACACCACATATTTCCCCCCTTCGAGACGAATTAAGTCTCGAAAACAAAAAGAATAGGATTATGACAAATAACAATTAATCTTATTGAGTAACTTTAACAATAAACCAAATTTTATGGAGAGTAAACACCTTTTCTATGGAGTGTAAATACATTGCTATGAAATATGAACAAATCTCTATGGAGTGTGAGAGCGAAAAACCTGTCTGGCAGCTTTCTTTCCAAATATCCCTCAATCAATCAAGACACTCAAATTCTCTCACGGCCCCTCTGCCCCAGGCAACCACTTAAGTACTCCAGATCAATTCATAAATCTTTATCAATGCATTTTAAACTATGATGCAATTTGAATACACATTAAAGCCTCAGCAAACAAAATACAATCAAAAATGTCCACATCAGGCTGGTCGACTCATCGGACCCTCCTGTGGATTCTCTCTATCCCTCCCTAGACCCAATATCCCTAAGCATCCACGAAATAAACAAAAACATCTGAGATCCCCACATGTACCCAATAACAGCAAATATCATTCTTCAAAAATTTATACAGAAAGAATATGACACAAATTATGTATTACACATGCAAATATGTCTATAGATCATTGCAGACACTGGAATGTAGTCCACTACACTTCATCTCCTCAGCAGTGTCGACTTCCAATGCAACGTCGATGATGGAATCTGAACCTTTCCACACCTTCCTTGTTCCACTTCCTCCAGTCCCTTCATATTGTCCATTTTTGAGTATTTGAATCCCCTCTACACATTCCCCCATATGCTTTTGGAAGAAAATAAAATACCAAACAGTATCTTTTGCAAAACAACACATTCAAATTAAAACATCAATATCAACTAAAAATGATACATAAAATTATATATAAAATGAATCACATTCTATTTCCCCCCTTTGATTCATCACAAAATACTAAAATCACACTAACATTTAAAAACATTTTAAAAAATGATCGGATAATCAAAATGGATATCTATCCATCAATACTTCATCCAGTCCCACTTGTTCATCTTCATCTAGATCAGTAACAGTTAACAACGGCATCTGAGTGTTTTCTCCAGGCATCACAACTCCAACCCATTGTCACGATCGTCGAAGGAAGAGGACCAAGGTGCAGCGTGAAATGCGAACATACTTATTTTATTAAGTATCACACGATAAACAAAACAACAAACGATAACGTGACATCCTAGGTCTAAACACAACCAACACGGAACAAGATTCCACAACTACTGTGGGAAAACAGCCTGTCTAAATGTGGTTCCCAATCAGAGACAACCAGCAACAGCTGACACTCGTTGCCTCTGATTGAGAACCACTCTGGCCAACATAGAAATAGAACAACTAGAATCTACAACACAGAACACAAAAACATAGAATCTACACACCCTGGCTCAACATATAGAGTCCCCAGAGCCAGGGTGTGACACCCATCTCAATATCATAGCCTTCGCAAAAGTCAATAACAAAGTACAATGGGATCAAAGTATAACAATCATCCCCCGTCAAATTCATAGCCAAACATAAGCCACCTTGTTTTGCTAAAATATAGTCAAGAGCCATGTCATGTTTCAACAGCGTCAGTCTGTGACTTCTTTGAGTATTCGACAGAAGGTTAAACCCTCTTATCGTTTCATTTGCAAAACCCTGCAAAGTATAGGTAATATTATCAATGTGTTCTGCCAAAAATTTTACACCATACCATGGAAAAGTCACAGTCCCCACTTCTCTCCTAGACTTATCCTCCAATGGTAGGCTTCCAGACTTTGAAATTCCGCCATGTCCCTTTTCACCCTATTTCCAAACCTAGACTCAGATTTATCTGTGTCCGGTGCTTCCCCTATTTTAATGGTAAAAACCTCATATGGAAGCTTCAACGTCGACATGTAACAACATCATGTCCATCCATAGGGTAAGAATATATACTTCTCACCACAAACCCCAGATGTTTCTCTAAAATTCCCAATAATCATATTACCATGCAAAAACTTCTCTCACCCTCAAAGTCTTGCTCTTCTTACTAACTGGAACATAAAAAGTTACATTATATTTCTCATTACTAACCTTATGTTCATGCTTACCCAAAGTCATCATCTCCTTTCCATCATATGTTTTATTAGAACAAACACAGCTTTTATCCCTCACTGGTTTCACCTCCAATGCTTCAGGAATCGCTTTTAACTGATTTTCCTTCCCATCTAACAAATTCACATAGGGTAATTCATTTAACCAAGAACACTTAAACCTAGGCCTAAACTAATGTTTCCAGAACTACATTATTTTATCTCTTAATGATTGTTGCTGATACAACATCCCTTATAAAGCATAAGATTGACACATACTTGATAGAGGTTTAGCTACCTTCTCTAAGATTCAACCCCATGTTCCTTGTGCTGGAATTCTCAACTGGCATGGACCCTCAAGATTCCTCACTGATCTTACAGAATGAATATGAGTAATGAGAATGAACTGTTGGAACCAAAGATTCCGAACCAAAGATTCCTACCTGCCCATCCATCTTTAATTTGCAAAACAGAAAAATCAAATCCATATGCCTTCCATTTAGTTTCTCTCTTCCCTAACAAGCAGTATTGATCAGATATATCTTCTTGTCTTCCATTAAAATCAAACAACTCATCCTGTACCTCTATGATAGTATTCTCCCTAAAATTGGTGCTGGAGCGATTGGCTCCCTTGTAATCAAATGTGATATATTTATAGCTTTAATAACTGTCAATGTTGAAAGAGTTGAATTGCTTCTCACTGTTGTTATAATAGGCTGAAGTGTTGATGTCATTGTGGTTGATTCATCCATTCTCCCTAAAGCTTTTAACTCTTTACTTGTATTTCCATCTATCACCACTAGTGTCACTACATTCACTCTCAGTCCTAACTCTAATCCCTCACTTTCAAACTGTTGATTATAAAAATACACTTATAATCACCTTGATCTTCCAGCTGGGAATTGTAAATATAGATACTGCAATCACCCTCAATCTTCATTCTTCTCTTATCATTCAGCTTCGCATACTTTCTCAATGCAACTGCTCCTAACAGATCTAAACTCCTTCAATATCTATCTTCCCACTGAACTCTAAATTTCCCTTCACCACTGTTCTCTCTCGTGCACTTACATGGGAGCTGATCTGACTGTCCTAGAGTTCCTTCAATTCTAGTTTTCTTAACTTTTTAGTCTGACTTTTCTCCAATTTTTCAAAAACCATTTCACTGATTTATCCACAAATTCCTTTCCCACTAATTTTAGGATATATACTTCCCCACCTGCTTATGACTTCTTTACACAAAAACTTGGCAAACGACTGAGCACCCTTTAGCTTAGTGTGACATCTTATGCACCTCTTGGTGTAGGAATAACAGTCACCCCCTGTAAACATCATTTTTCAGACAGATTGTCCACCTTCCTATGACATAGTCAATCTATTCAAGCAAATATGGTTCCCAAAAACCCTACTCCTTTATAATCTTTCTCCTAACCTTAGCCTTCTTTAAAGAATCTTCACTGAGATTTCCAATCCAGAATACTAAAGATGAATCCATCTCTGTCATCATCAACAATTGGTAAACCTTTTCCTTTGGCATTTCTACCAGACAGCCGTCTGGTGTACATCTTATTTTACAATTCAACTTACACAATGCATCTCTTCCCAACAATGCAATAGGTATATGTTCTGATACCAGTATGGGTATTGTAATTTTCTAATTTTCATAGCAGAGCTCCATTGGTTCCTTAAGAGGAATCAACTGTTTCATTCCTCGAATCCCTATCCTAATTAGTTGATTTTACATAGTGAGATGTGTAACCTCTTCAGGCTGAACACAGATAAAAGCAGTTCCGCTATCCATCATCACTTCCCATAGTCCGTTGTTTATTTTCACCTCAATTGTTTGATCTTTTTTCCCTAACTGGTGCTACCAGCTGACACCCCCCTTTCAGATCTTCTAGGCACCCCTATAATCCTTGCTCCTTGCCCTTATAAGGGTTCACCTGTCCTCCAGATGATCTTCACTTGCTCCTGTATCTTCCTCTGAAATTCCCTCTTGTGTTTCCTTCTGGCCCATTACACTCACAGCAAAGTCACCAACCTGTCCACAATCATAACACACTTCTTAAGATTGCTGGAAGTATGGCTTAAATCTTCCTCCTCTTCCTCTTCCTAAGCCTTCTCGCCCTCTTCCTCTCCAATTCTGTGTCTGTCCAGAAACTGTCTATGGATATGAAACAACTTGTACCACTAGTTGTGGCTGGTACAATTGCATTTGGCCTTTTTCAGTTGAAGCTATGGCAGTGATTGTTGATTTGGTGCACACTGATTCTTCATAACCAAAGCTTGTTTCTTCTCCTTCTTATTCTCCCCCCAGTTGTATTTCTTCAAGTTTTCTGAGAGTTTCTTGGTCCTGTTCTTTCTAGTTGTTGACATATCGGTATTCTTCAAAGGCTTATATTCTAAGTTTTGTCCTCGAATGATCACTGGCATCATCTTCTTACTTGTGCTCTCTTTCCTTGGCCTCAATGTATACTTCTTCTCCAATTCTGGGGATCCTTTTCTCAGCATTTTTTTCTTCTGTATCTTCAGCTTCTTGAGTTGTTGTTCCAGTTCTCTTACTTCTTCTAAATTATTTGCCTTATCCAGGCATGATACACATCGGTCTATATCTCTTTCTATTTCGTCTGTGCTAGTCATTGTAGGATAAAATCCTCTTGAATATGAAGCACCTTTAATCTCCAAATCTTTATCGCTGTCTTCATCTTTGTGTCAGGAATCTGATGTGGATGTGGTGTGGGAATCAAGTGCAGGACACAGAAGCTTCGTCTAACCAGACTTTACTGACGACAACAAAATAACAAAACGGGCCTAAACAAACCCACGATACGCAACAGTGCGTAAAACACCCAAAATACCGACTGCGCACGAAACAACAGTGCGACGGTTATAAACTAGCGAAAGGCAAAATGAACAGCACCACAAGACAGGCGGAACAATACACACAACACATGACTAACAAATGGAAAACTTATAGGGTACATAATTAACCCTAACAGGGAACAGGTGTACAAAGAAGACAAAACCAAAAAACATCGAAAACATACAACGGTGGCAGCTAGTACTCGGGACGATGACCGCCGAAGCCTGCCCGAGCAAGGAGAAGGAGCAGCCTCGGCCGAAACCGTGACAGTACCCCCCTTGGACGCGCGGCTCCAGCCGGTAAGCGTCGACCCCGGCCTCGGGACGCACCAGGAGGACGCGGAGTAGGGCGCGTGGGGTGACCACGGTGGAACTCTGTCAGGAGAGACGGGTCTAGGATGTCCCTCCTCGGCACCCAGCACCGTTCCTCCGGGCCGTACCCCTCCCACTCCAAGAGATATTGGAAACCCCCCATCCGACGTCTCGAGTCCAAGATGGACCGAACTGTGTACGCCGGAGCCCCCTCGATGTCCAGTGGGGTCGGAGGAGTCTCTCCTATCTCACCTTCCTGGAGTGGACCAGCTACCACCGGCCTGAGAAGAGACACATGGAACGAGGGGTTAATGCGATATTCATTAGGCAGTTGTAACCTGTAACACACCTCGTTCAATCTCCTCAGGACTTTAAAAGGCCCCACAAACCGCCGACCCAGCTTCCGGCAGGATAGGCGGAGGGGTAGGTTTCTGGTCAAGACTCAGACTCGATCTCCAGGTGCATACACTGGCCCCTCACTGCGGTGGAGATCGGCGCTCGCCTTTTGTCGACGGATGGCCCGCTGCAGATGGACGTGTGCAGCGTTCCACGTCTTCTCCGAGCGCCGTACCCACTCATCCACCGCAGGGGCCTCGATCTGGCTCTGATGCCATGGTGCCAGAACCGGCTGGTACCCTAACACACATTGGAAAGGGGTTAGGTTGGTGGAGGAGTGGCGGAGAGAGTTCTGGGCCATCTCTGCCCAGGGAATATACCTCGCCCACTCCTCCGGCCGGCCCTGGCAATACGACCTCAGAAACCTACCCACATCCTGGTTCACTCGTTCTACCTGCCCATTGCTCTCCGGGTGGTACCCCGAGGTAAGGCTCACCGAGACCCCCCAAGCGCTCCATGAACGCTCTCCAGACTCGGGAGGTGAACTGGGGACCTCGATCAGACACTATATCCTCGGGTACCCCCGTAATGCCGGAAGACGTGGGTGAATAGTGCCTCAGCGGTCTGTAGGGCAGTAGGAAGACCCGGCATTGGGAGGAGACGACAGGCCTTAGAGAACCGATCCACAACGACCAGTATGGTGGTATTCCCCCTGAGAGGGGGGAAGGTCTGTAACAAAATCCACTGAGAGGTGAGACCAGGGTCGTTGTGGAACGGGCAGGGGTTGTAACTTCCCCCTGGGAAGGTGTCTGGGCGCCTTACACTGGGCGCACACCGAGCAGGAGGAGACATAAACCCTCACATCCCTGGCTTACGTTGGCCACCAGTACTTAGCACTAAGGCAGTGCACTGTCCGGCCAATACCTCGATGTCCAGAGGAGGGTGACGTGTGAGCCCAATAAATAAGTCGATCCCGAACCTCGAGCGGAACGTGACGTCCGACCCACAGGACACTGTGGAGGGCTAGGGTCGGTACGCAACGCCGTTCGATTTCAGCATCGACCTCCCACACTACCGGTGCCACCAGACAAGACTCCGGTAGTATGGGAGTGGGCTCAACGGACCTCTCCTCTGTGTCATACCACCGGGACAGGGCGTCTGCCTTACCGTTCTGGGACCCAGGGATGTATGTGATTTTAAATACGAACCGGGCTAGAAACATGTTCCCCGAGCCTGGCGAGGGTTCAGTCTCCTAGCTGCCCGGATGTACTCCAGGTTACGGTGGTCAGTCAAAATGAGGAAAGGGTGTTGAGCCCCCTCAAGCCAATGCCTCCACACCTTTAGGGCCTGTACCACGGCTAACAGCTCCCTGTCCCCTACGTCATAATTTCGCTCCGCCGGGCTGAGCTTTTTGGAGTAAAAAGCACAGGGGCGGAGTTTGGGTGGCGTGCCGGACCGTTGAGATAGCACGGCCCCTATACCGGCCTCAGACGCGTCCACCTCTACCTGAAATGGTAAGCGGGATCCGGATGCGCTAGCACCGGAGCCGAAGTAAACAGGCCCTTCAGTCTCCGAAAAGCCCTGTCCGCCTCAGCTGACCACTGCAAGCGCACCGGACCCCCTTCAGAAGAGAGACGGTATGGGAGCTGCCACCCGTCCAAAACCCCGGATAAACCTCCGGTAGTAATTCGCAAAACCCAAGAACTGCTGCACCTCTTTAACAGTGGTTGGGGTTTGCCAATTACGCATGGCTGACACACGGTCCACCTCCATCTTCACCCCTGACGCGGACAACCGATAACCCAAAAAAGGAGACCGACTCCTGGAAAAACAGACATTTCTCTGCCTTGACATACAGGTCGTGCTCCAACAGCATCCTCAACACTCGGCGCACCAGGGCTACATGCTCGGCTCGGGTAGAAGAGCACACCAGAATGTCATCAATGTACACGACCACACCTTGCCCCTGCATGTCCCGGAAGATCTCATCCACGAAGGATTGGAAGACTGAGGAGCATTCATCAACCCGTATGGCATGACGAGATACTCGTAATGACCCGAGGTGGTACTAAATGCTGTCTTCCATTCATCGCCCCCCCTAATGCGCACCAAGTTATATGCGCTCCTGAGATCCAGTTTTGTGAAGAAACGGGCCCCGTGCAAAGACTCCGTCACAGTCGCAATCAGAGGGAGTGGATAACTGTACTTCACAGTGATCTGATTGAGACTACGGTAATCTATGCACGGGCGCAACCCTCCATCCTTTTTCTTCACAAAAAAGAAGCTCGAGGACACAGGAGAAGTGGAGGGCCGTATGTATCCTTGTCTTAGAGATTCGGCTATGTAAGTCTCCATAGCCCGCTTCTCCTCTTGGGACAGAGGATACACATGGCTCCGCGGAAGCGCTGCACCTGCCTGGAGGTCTACTCGCACAATCCCCCTGTCTATGAGGAGGCAAACGCGTCGCCCTCGATTTACTGAATACCAGTGCCAAATCCTCATACTCAGGGGGAATGCGCAGTGCGGGCACCTGGTTTGGACTCTCCACCGAGGTCGCCCCCACGGAAACACCCAAACATCGCCCCTCACACTGGGCAGACCACTCCTTAAGAGCCCTCTGTTGCCACGAAATGGAAGGATTATGGGTACTCAACCAGGGAATTCCCAGCACCACCGGATACACAGGAGAGTTGATCAGATATAGCTGGATAGTTTCCTCATGACCCCCCTGCGTACACATCCTAAGTGGCGCTGTGACCTCCCTGATCAACCCCGATCCCAACGGACGGCTATCTAGTGCATGAACGGGAAATGGGATGTCAACAGGAAGGAGGGGAATTCCTAAGTCTACACAAAATTTTCGATCAACAAAATTCCCAGCTGCGCCTGAATCTACTAGCGCCTTATGCTGGGAATGAGGTGCCACCTGTGGAAAACAAACAGGTATACAGAAGTGCACAACAGAGAGCTCTGGGTAAGTGGGACGCCTACTCACCTGGGAGGACTCCCCAGTGCGTGGCCTGCCGTCTTCTCCCCCAGGAGACCCTCCCCAGCACCTAGCCGCGGTGTGTCCTCCACGACCACAGTAGGTACAGGGGTTGGTTCCCCTGGGGCTCCTTCTCCTCTCCTCTCTAGCGCCAGCACCCCCGAGCTCCATAGGGCTCGGCTCGGGGGTGCTGGAGGATGGAATGGACGAACCCCACTCGGAACGTCCGCGGTTAGCCAGCAGGGTGTCCAGCCGGATGGATATGTCCACAAACTGGTCGAACGTGAGGTTGGTATCCCTGCAGGCCAGCTCACGACGGACGTGCTCCCGTAGGCTGCACCGAAAGTGGTTGATGAGGGCCCGCTCATTCCACCCTGCATCCGCCGCTAGAGTCCGGAATTCCAAGGAGAACTCCTGGGCGCTCCTCCTCCCCTGCCGGAGGTAGAATAGACGCTCCCCCGCCGCTTCCCCCTCAGGTGGATGGTCGAACACGGCCTTGAAGCGGCGGGAGAACTCCGCATAAGTGATCGTGGCGGCGTCTATCCTCCTCCATTCGGCGTTGGCCCACTCCAACGCCTTGCCGGTGAGACAGGAGATGAGGGCGGAAATGCTCTCGTGTCCCGAGGGCGCCGGGTGTACGGTGGCCAGGTAGAGTTCCACCTGCAGGAGGAACCCCTGACACCCGGTAGTGGTGCCATCATATGCCCTCGGGAGCGAGAGCCGAATCCCACTGGGTTCCGGAGCTTGGAGGGGCAGACTGACCGATGGTGATGGTGCGGTAGGTGGAGGTGTGGGTGCTCCTCGGTTCTCCCATCGGTGCAGAGTATTAATCACATCCTGAAGGGCAGTCCCGATACGCTGGATCCTGTCGTCCTAGTCGCGGACGTGCTCCTCCAACGACTCGGGCGCTGCTGCTGCTCCTGCTGATTCCATGGGTGGTGTGTAATTCTGTCAAGGCGTGCTGAATGTGGATGTGGTGCAGGAATCAGGCGCAGGACACAGAAGCTTAGTCCAAAGACTTTAGTAAACAAAATACAACAACGAGCCTCAAAAGAGCCCGGAGGCAAGCGATACGCACACAAGGCGTAAACAACAAAATAGAAAAACAAACGCGCACAGCTGTGCGAGAACCTCTCTAAAACAGTGGAGCAAAATAAAGCAGCTACTGCAGACAGGCGGAACAATTACACACAACACATGACTAACAAAACGAGAACTTATAGGACACATAATAAACGCTAAATGATAACAGGTGTACACAATCAGACAAAACCAAACGAACATCGAAAAACATACAACGGTGATAGCTAGTACTCCGGGGACGACGACCGCCGAAGCCTGCCCGAGCAAGGAGGAGGAGCAGCCTCGGCCGAAACCGTGACAAGTATCAAAAGTAAAAGTACAAGTATAAATCATTTCAAATTCCTTACATAAAGCAAACCAGACAATTTTCTTGTTTTTAAAATATATGTTCAGCCAGAGGCACACTCCAACACTCAGACAATTTACAAACAAAGCATGTGTGTTTAGTGAGTCTGCCAGATCAGAGGCAGTAGGGATGTTCTCTTGATAAGTATGTGAATTGGACCATTTTCTGTCCTGCTAAGCATTCAAAATGTAACGAGTACTTTTGGGTGTCAGGGAAAATGTATGGAGTAAAAAGTACATTATTTTCTTTAGGAATGTAGTGAAGTGAAAGTAAAAGTAATCAAAAATATGAATAGTAAAGTAAAGTACATATACCCAAAAACTACTTAAGTAGTACTTTAAAGTATTTTTACTTAAGTACTTTACACCACTGGTTAACGATCTTTCTTAGCTAGCTAGACTATGCACTTGCCTCTGCTATCAATACACTGTGCTAACATTAGCCTATTCTGTACCACAGAAAATAACAGTTTTAAACAGTTGTAAAAACCCACTTCTTCCAGACAGAATAGTTCCTGTAGATTCAGACGTACTCATCACCAATCTTTTGTTATGTCTGGTGGGTTTCATAACCATGTCTGTATAACAATTCAATAATGATGAGACAGGAGACAGGAATCAGTTCAACCATTTATCTGGAACATGATCATCTCAACACATACAAACCCCCATGATGCTCTGCAGCACAACCCCAATATACAACATATACAGTGGGGAGAACAAGTATTTGATACACTGCCGATTTTGCAGGTTTTCCTACTTACAAAGCATGTAGAAGTCTATAAGTTTTATCATAGGTACACTTCAACTGTGAGAGACGGAATCTAAAACAAAAATCCAGAAAATCACATTGTATGATTTTTAAGTAATGAATTTGCATTTTATTGCATGACATAAGTATTTGATCACCTACCAACCAGTAAGAATTCCGGCTCTCACAGACCTGTTAGTTTTTCTTTAAGAAGCCCTCCTGTTCTCTACTCATTACCTGTATTAACTGCACCTGTTTGAACTCGTTACCTGTATAAAAGACACCTGTCCACACACTCAATCAAACAGAGTCCAACCTCTCCACAATGGCCAAGACCAGAGAGCTGTGTAAGGACATCAGGGATAAAATTGTAGACCTGCACAAGGCTGGGATGGGTTACAGGACAATAGGCAAGCAGCTTGGTGAGAAGGCAACAAATGTTGGCGCAATTATTAGAAAATGGAAGAAGTTCAAGATGATGGTCAATCACCCTCGGTCTGGGGCTCCATGCAAGATCTCACCTCGTGGGGCATCAATGATCATGAGGAAGGTGAGGATCAGCCCAGAACTACACGGGCAGGACCTGGTCAATGACCTGAAGAGAGCTGGGACCACAGTCTCAAAGAAAACCATTAGTAACACACTACGCCGTCATGGATTAAAATCCTGCAGCGCACGCAAGGTCCCCCTGCTCAAGCCAGTGCATGTCCAGGCCCGTCTGAAGTTTGCCAATGACCACCTGGATGATCCAGAGGAGGAATGGGAGAAGGTCATGTGGTGTGATGAGACAAAAATAGAGCTTTTTGGTCTAAACTCCACTCGCGTGTTTGGAGGAAGAAGAAGGATGAGTACAACCCAAGAACACCATCCCAACCGGGAAGCATGGAGGTGGGAAACATCATTCTTTGGGGATGCTTTTCTGCAAAGGGGACAGGACGACTGCACCGTATTGAGGGGAGGATGGATGGGGCCATGTCATCGAGATCTTGGCCAACAACCTCCCTTCCCTCAGTAAGAGCATTGAAGATGGGTCGTGGCTGGGTCTTCCAGCATGACAACGAATCCCGAAACACACAGCCAGGGCAACTAAGGAGTGGCTCCGTAAGAAGCATCTCAAGGTCCTGGAGTGGCCTAGCCAGTCTCCAGACCTGAAACCAATAGAAAATCTTTGGAGGGAGCTGAAAGTCCGTATTGCCCAGCGACAGCCCCCGAAACCTGGAAGGGATCTGGAGAAGGTCTGTATGGAGGGAGTGGGCCAAAATCCCCCTGCTGCAGTGTGTGCAAACCTGGTCAAGACCTACAGGAAACGTTTGATCTCTGTAATTGCAAAGAAAGGTTTCTGTACCAAATATTAAGTTCTGCTTTTCTGATGTATCAAATACTTATGTCATGCAATAAAATGCAAATTAATTACCTAAAAATCATACAATGTGATTTTCTGGAATTTTGTTTTAGATTCCGTCTCTCACGGTTGAAGTGTACCTATGATAAAAATTATAGACCTCTACATGCTTTGTAAGTAGGAAAACCTGCAAAATCATTAGTGTATCAAATACTTGTTCTCCCCACTGTACATAGATAAGTAAATGGACACTAAACAAAACTCATAGAGGAATTTAAATGTTCAGTTGTAGAAAGTAGGGCCATGGGATAGGGTCAGAAAGGTCAGTATGTTTGATAACTGGTTACAGAGGTGACATAACAAGCATAAGGTCCATTATAACACAGTGAAGTAGAGGTGGGAGCTAAAAGCAGACATGGACAGTGAGACGGTGGAGGAGGTCAGGGGTGAAACACTAGATCAGGACAGGTAGAAATGGCAGGGCTGGAAATAGACACAGAGACACATTCTGATCATGGCTCAGACCTGACCTGAGACACCCAAACAGAAGATGCCATAGAAAAGTCCTGTCCAGTAGGCTATATGGGATTTCCTTTCATGAAAATCCAACACATGGAAATGTGTCCAGTGTGTGTGTCCAGTGTGTGTGTGTGTGTGTGTGTGTGTGTGTGTGTGTGTGTGTGTCCAGTGTGTGTGTGTGTGTCCAGTGTGTGTGTGTGTCCAGTGTGTGTGTGTGTGTGTCCACTGTGTGTCCAGTGTGTGTGTGTGTGTGTCAAGAGTGTGTGTGTGTCCTGTGTGTGTGTGTCCAGCATGTGTGTGTGTGTGTGTGTCCAGTGTGTGTGTGCAGTGTGTGTGTGTGTGTGTCCAGTGTGTGTGTGTCCAGTGTGTGTGTGTGTGTGTGTCCAGTGTGTGTGTGTATGTCCAGTGTGTGTGTGTGTGTCCAGTGTGTGTGTGTGTGTGTCCAGTGTGTGTGTGTCCAGTGTGTGTGTGTGTGTGTGTGTGTGTCAGTGTGTGTGAGTGTGTGTGTCCAGTGTGTGTGTGTGTGTGTCCAGTGTGTGTGTTTGTGTGTGTCCGGAGTGTGTGTGTCCAGTCTGTGTGTGTGTGTATCCAGTGGGTGTGTTTGTGTGTGTCCAGTGTGTGTGTGTGTGTGTGTCCAGTGTGTGTGTGTCCAGTGTGTGTGTGTGTGTGTGTCCAGTGTGTGTGTGTGTGTGTCATTTGTGTGTGTGTGTCCAGTGTGTGTGTGTGTGTGTGTGTCCAGTGTGTGTGAGTGTGTGTGTCCAGTGTTTGTGTGTGTGTGTGTGTGTGTGTGTCCAGTGTGTGTGTGTCCTGTGTGTGTGTGTGTCAGGTGTGTGTGTCCAGTGTGTATGTGTGTGTGTTCGTGTGTGTGTGTCCAGTGTGTATGTGTGTGTGTGTCCAGTGTGTGTGTGTCCAGTGTGTGTGAGTGTGTGTGTCCAGTGTGTGTGTGTGTGTGTCCAGTGTGTGTGTTTGTGTGTGTCCGGTGTGTGTGTGTCCAGTCTGTGTGTGTGTGTATCCAGTGGGTGTGTTTGTGTGTGTCCAGTGTGTGTGTGTGTGTGTGTGTCCAGTGTGTGTGTGTGTCCAGTGTGTGTGTGTGTGTGTGTCCAGTGTGTGTGTGTGTAAGTGTGTGTGTGTGTGTGTCCAGTGTGTGTGTGTGTGTGTGTCCAGTGTGTGTGAGTGTGTGTCCAGTGTGTGTGTCCAGTGTGAGTGTGTGTCCAGTGTGTGTGTGTTTCCTGTGTGTGTGAGTGTCAGGTGTGTGTGTGTCCAGTGTGTATGTGTGTGTGTCGTGTGTGTGTGTGTCCAGTGTGTGTGTGTGTGTGTCCAGTGTGTGTGTGTCCAGCGTATGTGTGTGTGTCCAGTGTGTGCGTCCAGTGTGTGTGTGTGTTTGTGTCCAGTGTGTGTGTGTGTCCAGTGTGTGTGTGTAAGTGTGTATGTGTGAGTGTCCAGTGTGTATGTGTGTGTGTGTCCAGTGTGTGTGAGTGTGTGTGTTTTAGTGTGTGTGTCCAGTGTGTGTGTCCAGTGTGTGTGAGTGTGTGTCCAGTGTGTGTGTGTGTCCTGTGTGTGTGTGTGTCAGGTGTGTGTGTGTCCAGTGTGTGTGTTTGTGTGTCCAGTGTGTGTGTCCAGTGTGTATGTGTGTGTGTCGTGTGTGTGTGTGTATCCAGTGTGTATGTGTGTGGGTGTGTGTGTCCAGTGTGTGTGTGTCCAGCGTATGTGTGTGTGTCCAATGTGTGTGTCCAGTGTGTGTCCAGTGTGTGTGTATCCTGTGTGTGTGTGTGTCAGGTGTGTGTGTGTGTGTGTGTGTGTGTCCTCTCTTGTGTGTGTGTGTGTGTCCAGTGTGTGTGTGTCCTGTGTGTGTGTCCTGTGTGTGTGAGTGTGTGTGTCCAGTGTGTGTGTGTGTCCAGTGTGTGTGTCCTGTTTGTGTGTCCAGTGTTTGTGAGTGTGTGTCCAGTGTGTCTGTGTCCTGTGTGTGTGTTTGTTTGTCCAGTGTGTGTGTGTGTGTGTGTGTGTCCAGTGTGTGTGTGTCCTCTGTGTGTATTTGTGTGTGTCCAGTGTGTATGTGTGTGTGTTTATGTGTGTGTCCAGTGTGTGTGAGTGTGTATCCAGTGTGTGTGTGTCAGGTGTGTGTGTGTGTCCAGTGTGTGTGTGTTTCCAGGTGTGTGTGTGTGTGTGTGTGTCCAGTGTGTCCAGCGTGTGTGTGTGTGTCCAGTGTGTGTGTCCAGTGTGTGTGAGTGTGTGTGTCCAGTGTGTGTGTGTGTGTGTGTGTGTGTGTGTCCAGTGTGTGTGTGTCCTCTGTGTGTATGTGTGTGTGTCCAGTGTGTATGTGTGTGTGTGAGTGTGTGTGTTTAGTGTGTGTGTCCAGTGTGTGTGAGTGTGTGTCCGGTGTGTCCGTGTCCAGTGTGTGTGTGTGTCCAGTGTGTGTGTGTGTGTGTGTGTGTGTCCAGCGTATGTGTATGTGTCCAGTGTGTGTGTCCAGTGTGTGTGAGTGTGTGTGTCCAGTGTGTGTGTGTGTGTGTGTCCAGTTTGTGTGTGTGTGTGTGTCAGTGTGTGTGTGTGTCCTGTGTGTGTGTCCTCTGTCTGTGTGTGTGTGTGTGTCCAGTGTGTGTGTGTGTCCTGTGTGTGTGTCCTGTGTGTATGAGTGTGTGTGTCCAGTGTGTGTGTGTGTGTCCTGTGTGTGTGTCCTGTTTTGTGTGTCCAGTGTTTGTGAGTGTGTGTGTCCAGTTGTGTGTGTGTGTGTGTGTGTCCAGTGTGTGTGTGTGTCCAGTGTGTGTGTGTGTGTGTGTCCAGTGTGTGTGTGTGTGTGTGTCATTTGTGTGTGTGTGCCAGTGTGTGTGTGTGTGTGTGTGTCCAGTGTGTGTGAGTGTGTGTGTCCAGTGTTTGTGTGTGTGTGTGTGTGTGTGTGTGTGTGTGTCCATGTGTGTGTGTGTCCTTGTGTGTGTGTGTCAGGTGTGTTGTGTCCAGTGTGTATGTGTGTGTGTATGTGTGTGTGTGTGTCCAGTGTGTATGTGTGTGTGTCCAGTGTGTGTGTGCCAGCGTATGTGTGTGTGTCCAGTGTGTGCGTCCAGTGTGTGTGTGTGTTTGTGTCCAGTGTGTGTGTGTGTCCAGTGTGTGTGTGTGTAAGTGTGTATGTGTGAGTGTCCAGTGTGTATGTGTGTGTGTCCAGTGTGTGTGAGTGTGTGTGTTTAGTGTGTGTGTCCAGTGTGTGTGTCCAGTGTGTGTGAGTGTGTGTCCAGTGTGTGTGTGTGTCCTGTGTGTGTGTGTGTCAGGTGTGTGTGTGTCCAGTGTGTGTGTTTGTGTGTCCAGTGTGTGTGTCAGTGTGTATGTGTGTGTGCTGTGTGTGTGTGTGTATCCAGTGTGTATGTGTGTGGGTGTGTGTGTCCAGTGTGTGTGTGTCCAGCGTATGTGTGTGTGTCCAATGTGTGTGTCCAGTGTGTGTGTCCAGTGTGTGTGTATCCTGTGTGTGTGTGTGTCAGGTGTGTGTGTGTGTGTGTGTGTGTGTCCTCTGTGTGTGTGTGTGTGTGTCCAGTGTGTGTGTGTCCTGTGTGTGTGTCCTGTGTGTGTGAGTGTGTGTGTCCAGTGTGTGTGTGTGTCCAGTGTGTGTGTCCTGTTTTGTGTGTCCAGTGTTTGTGAGTGTGTGTGTCCAGTGTGTCTGTGTCCTGTGTGTGTGTTTGTTTGTCCAGTGTGTGTGTGTGTGTGTGTGTCCAGTGTGTGTGTGTCCTCTGTGTGTATTTGTGTGTGTCCAGTGTGTATGTGTGTGTGTTTAGTGTGTGTGTCCAGTGTGTGTGAGTGTGTATCCAGTGTGTGTGTGTGTCAGGTGTGTGTGTGTCCAGTGTGTGTGTGTTTCCAGTGTGTGTGTGTGTGTGTGTGTGTCCAGTGTGTCCAGCGTATGTGTGTGTGTCCAGTGTGTGTGTCCAGTGTGTGTGAGTGTGTGTGTCCAGTGTGTGTGTGTGTGTGTGTGTGTGTGTCCAGTGTGTGTGTGTCCTCTGTGTGTATGTGTGTGTGTCAGTGTGTATGTGTGTGTGTGAGTGTGTGTGTTTAGTGTGTGGTTCAGTGTGTGTGAGTGTGTGTCCGGTGTGTCCGTGTCCAGTGTGTGTGTGTGTCCAGTGTGTGTGTGTGTGTGTGTGTCCAGCGTATGTGTATGTGTCCAGTGTGTGTGTCCAGTGTGTGTGAGTGTGTGTGTCCAGTGTGTGTGTGTGTGTGTGTCCAGTTTGTGTGTGTGTGTGTGTCCAGTGTGTGTGTGTGTCCTGTGTGTGTGTCCTCTGTCTGTGTGTGTGTGTGTCCAGTGTGTGTGTGTGTCTGTGTGTGTGTCCTGTGTGTATGAGTGTGTGTGCCAGTGTGTGTGTGTGTGTCCTGTGTGTGTGTTCTGTTTTGTGTGTCCAGTGTTTGTGAGTGTGTGTGTCCAGTGTGTGTGTGTGTGTGTGTGTGTGTCCAGTGTGTGTGAGTGTGTGTCCAGTGTGTGTGTGTGTCCTGTGTGTGTGTGTGTCAGGTGTGTGTGTGTCCAGTGTGTGTGTTTGTGTGTCCAGTGTGTGTGTCCAGTGTGTATGTGTGTGTGTCGTGTGTGTGTGTGTATCCAGTGTGTATGTGTGTGGGTGTGTGTGTCCCAGTGTGTGTGTTCAGCGTATGTGTGTGTGTCCAATGTGTGTGTCCAGGTGTGTGTCCAGTGTGTGTGTGTATCCTGTGTGTGTGTGTGTCAGGTGTGTGTGTGTGTGTGTGTGTGTCCTCTGTGTGTGTGTGTGTGTGTGTGTCCAGGTGTGTGTGTGTCCTGTGTGTGTGTCCTGTGTGTGTGTTTGTTTGTCCAGTGTGTGTGTGTGTGTGTGTGTGTGTCCAGTGTGTGTGTGTCCTCTGTGTGTATGTGTGTGTGTTTAGTGTGTGTGTCCAGTGTGTGTGAGTGTGTATCCAGTGTGTGTGTGTGTCAGGTGTGTGTGTGTCCAGTGTGTGTGTTTTCAGTGTGTGTGTGTGTGTGTGTGTGTCCAGTGTGTGTGTGTGTCCTGTGTGTGTGTCCTGTGTGTGTGAGTGTGTGTGTCCAGTGTGTGTGTGTGTCCAGTGTGTGTGTCCTGTTTTGTGTGTCCAGTGTTTGTGAGTGTGTGTGTCCAGTGTGTGTGTGTCCTGTGTGTGTGTTTGTTTGTCCAGTGTGTGTGTGTGTGTGTGTGTGTCCAGTGTGTGTGTGTCCTCTGTGTGTATTTGTGTGTGTCCAGTGTGTATGTGTGTGTGTTTAGTGTGTGTGTCCAGTGTGTGTGAGTGTGTATCCAGTGTGTGTGTGTGTCAGGTGTGTGTGTGTCCAGTGTGTGTGTGTTTCCAGTGTGTGTGTGTGTGTGTGTGTGTCCAGTGTGTCCAGCGTATGTGTGTGTGTCCAGTGTGTGTGTCCAGTGTGTGTGAGTGTGTGTGTCCATGTGTGTGTGTGTGTGTGTGTGTGTGTGTCCAGTGTGTGTGTGTCCTCGTGTGTGTATGTGTGTGTCCAGTGTGTATGTGTGTGTGTGAGTGTGTGTGTTTAGTGTGTGTGTCCAGTGTGTGTGAGTGTGTGTCCGGTGTGTCCGTGTCCAGTGTGTGTGTGTGTGTCCAGTGTGTGTGTGTGTGTGTGTGTGTCCAGCAAGTATGTGTATGTGTCCAGTGTGTGTGTCCAGTGTGTGTGAGTGTGTGTCCAGGTCCAGTTTGTGTGTGTGTGTGTGTCCAGTGTGTGTGTGTGTCCTGTGTGTGTGTCCTCTGTCTGTGTGTGTGTGTGTCCAGTGTGTGTGTGTGTCCTGTGTGTGTGTCCTGTGTGTATGAGTGTGTGTGTCCAGTGTGTGTGTGTGTGTCCTGTGTGTGTGTCCTGTTTTGTGTGTGTGTCAGTTGTGTGTGTGTGTGTCCAGTGTGTGTGTGTGTGTCCAGTGTGTGTGTGTGTCCTGTGTGTGTGTGTGTGTCCTGTGTGTGTGTCCTGTGTGTGTGTGTGTTTCCAGTGTGTGTGTGTGTGTTTGTCCAGTGTGTGTGTGTGTGTGTGTGTGTGTGTGTGTGTCCAGTGTGTGTGTGTCCAGTGTGTGTGTGTTCAGTGTGTGTGTGTGTCCAGTGTGTGTGTGTGTCCAGAGTGTGTGTGTGTGTCCAGTGTGTGGGTGTGTTTGTCCAGTATGTGTCCAGTGTGTGTGTGTGTGATCAGTGTGTGTGTGTCCTGTGTGTGTGTGTGTGTGTGTGTGTGTGTCCAGTGTGTATGTGTGTGTGTCGTGTGTGTGTGTGTGTCCAGTGTGTATGTGTGTGTATGTGTGTGTTTGTTCAGTGTGTGTGTGTAGCAGTGTGTGTGTATCAAGTGTGTTTGTGTGTCCAGTGTGTGTCAGTGTGTGTGTCCAGTGTGTGTGTGTGTTCAGTATGTGTGTGTACATTTTACATTTTACATTTTAGTCATTTAGCAGACGCTCTTATCCAGAGCGACTTACAGGAGCAATTAGGGTTAAGTGCCTTGCTCAAGGGCACATCGACAGACTTTTCACCTAGTCGGCTCGGGGATTAGAACCAGCGACCTTTCGGTTATTGGCACTACGCTCTTAACCACTAAGCTACCTGCCGCCCCTTGTATGTGTCCAGTGTGTATGTCCAGTGTGTCAGTGTGTGTGTGTGTGTGTCCAGCGTGTGTGTGAGTGTGTGAATCTAGTGTGTGTGTGTGTGTGTCTAGTGTGTGTGTGTGTGTGTGTCCAGTGTGTGTGTGTCCAGTGTGTGTGTGTGTCCTGTGTGTGTGTGTGTGTGTGTTTGTCCAGTGTGTGTGTGTGTGTGTGTGTGTGTGTGTGTGTGTGTGTGTGTGTGTGTGTGTGTGTGTGTGTGTGTGTGTGTGTGTGTGTGTGTGTCCAGTGTGTGTGTGTCCTCTGTGTATGTGTGTGTGTGTCCAGTGTGTGTGTGTTCAGTGTGTGTGTGTGTGTGTCCAGTGTGTGTGTGTCCAGAGTGTGTGTGTGTCCATTGTGAGTGTGTCCAGTGTGTGGGTGTGTTTGTCCAGTGTGTGTCCAGGGTGTGTGTGTCTGAACAGTGTGTGTGTGTCCTGTGTGTTTGTGTGTGTCCAGTGTGTGTTTGTCCGGTGTGTGTGTGTTCAGTGTGTTTGTTCAGTGTGTGTGTGTGTGTGTGTGTCAGTGTTACCATGGTTATTATTTACAGGGACACTGAGGAGTCAACATGAACCCTAAACCCTGGATAGAGGGGCTCAGTGAATTTGGAGTGGAATGTGTTCAGGTATGTCAGTGTGTCAGAGGAGACTCTGTAGAAGGACAGAGTGCCGGCTGGCCAGTCCAGATACACTCCTACTCTGTGGGAGCTGGAGGAGGGGACGTCTATGGTAGTGGACTTATTATTGTGCCAGGCAGAGTAACTGTTGCCAGAGCAGATCAGACTCCAGGACTTGTCATTGGATCCAATCCAACAGTCACTACCCCTTCGTCTCCTTCTGATTCCTTTATATGCCACTCCTATATCAGCCCCACTCCCACTCCACTCTACCTCCCAGTAACAGCGCCCAGTCAGACCCTCTCTACACAGCACCTGTTCCCAGTACTCAAATCTCTCTGGGTGATCAGGATACGGCTGCTCCTCTCTCCTACATGTCACCTTTCTGTTCTCCTCAGACAGAGAGAGGAATCTGTTTACTGTGTTTAGGTCCAGTGTGAGATCACAGACATCTGATGGATGAAACCAGACACAATATTAGAAATCATCATCATTCACATTAGAATGTTAACTCACTTTTCACTAATTCATTTAATGTAGATGTTTCTAGGTATCAAAAGGAGAAGTTAAGGTAACTTGAGACTTGTTGAATGATCATATGTTATACTGTATGGTAATATAAACACACTATTCCCATTAATTACACACACACACACACACACACACACACACACACACACACAACAAACACACACCTGTATGCATGCATGAACACACACACACATTCTAACGTAACATCGAATGCGTCACACACATACAGACACACACATTGTCAAAGCAACTCTTTGTAAACTTTGGTGTCCCTGATTTGTGCTTCTGTAGAACTACAGTTGATATTTAATATGACCAAGTAAGTAATGATGGTGGTCTTTGACTTTGACTTCACTTGAATTAAGACTTATTCTTAGTCATATTCTTCACAGCAGTCAACACTCACATTTTCTAAGTCCAGGTTTCATTGTGGTCTCTCCACCATGTTCCAGAGAAGAGCAGAAGAACAGACAGTCATTGAGGGATACACCTGAACTCACACACACACACACACACACACACACACACACACACACACACACACACACACACACACACACACACACAAACACACAACACACACACACACACACACACTCACCTCACACACAGTCAGCATATAACTTTGTCCAAGTGTGTGTGTGTCTGTGTGTCCAGTGTGTGTGTGTCCAGTGTGTGTGTGTGTGTGTCCAATGTGTGTGTGTGTGTGGTATGTGTGTGTGTCCAGTGTGTATGTGTGTGTGTCCTCTTTGTGTGTGTCCAGTGTGTGCGTGTCCTCTTTGTGTGTGCCCAGTGTGTGTGTGTGTATGTCCAGTGTGTGTGTGTGTGTGTGTGTGTAGTGTGTGGTGTGTGTGTGTATCCAGTGTGTGTCCAGGTGTGTGTGTCAGGGTGTGTGTGTGTGTGCCAGGTAGAGTTGTGTGTAACAGTGTGTGGTCCAGTGTGTGACACACACAAACATACACTGACAACACACACACACACACACACACACACACACACACACACACACACACACACATACTGGACCACACACACACAAACACACTGGACACACACACACACTGGACACACACACACACACTGGACACACACACACACACTGGACACACAAACACACTGGACACACACACTGGACACACACTGACACACACACACACACACACACACACTGGACACACACACACACACACACTGGACACACACACACACACTGACACACACACACACTGACACACACACACACACACACACACACACACACTGATACACACACACACACACTGACACACACACACAAACACACAGGACACACACACACACCACACACACACACACACACGACACACACACACACACACACACACACACACAGTCTTTATATAACTTAGTCCAAGTGGTGGTCAGAATGTTTGTCTTAACTAGCCTGATAACTCCAACATGTCTGATATGAACATTGACATAAACCCTCTACATACTTGAGTTTCTCCAGCTCTGCAGTGTGGATCCTCCAGTCAGCAGAGAGCAGTCCTGACTCCTGAGTCTCCTGGGTGATTGTAGCTCAGGTCCAGCTCTCTCAGGTGTGAGGGGTTTGACTTCAGAGCTGAGACCAGAGAAGCACAGCCTTCCTCTGTGACTAGACAGCCTGACAGCCTGCAAAGAGTCAAATCATAAAACCACACTGCTATTCTTCTGGTGTTGAGTCATTTTCTTTTCGGAGTGAGTAGATAACATGTTTCTAAACACTACTAAAGTAATCCTGATGATGCCAAGATTGAGAAGGATCATGAATGAATCATGAATTATAATGAGTGAGAAAGTTACAGAGGCTTGTCAAAAAAACAAAAAACTTTTCACTGGTACTGTATATAAATTAATTAATGTATCATTATTAACAGTAGATAACATGTTTCTAAACACTACTAAATTAATCCTTGTGTGTGTGTGTGTGTGTGTGTGTTTGTGTGTCCAGTGTGTGTGTGTCTGTCCAGAGTGTGTGTGTATGTGTGTGTGTGTCCAGTGTGTGTGTGTGTGTCCAGTGTGTGTGTGTGTGTGTGTGTGTGTGTGTGTGTGTGTATCCAGTGTGTGTGTCCTGTGTGTTTGTGTCCTGTGTGTGTCCAATGAGTGTGTGTTCATTGAGTAAAATTATATTAAAACCACACTGCTATTCTTTGGTGGTGAAAAATGTGGCAGTATATTTTTAAAACATTTTCAGATATATCAGTGTCCTGAAACCTGCCATATCTATTCATGAATGGATTTATCGTTATTAGAAATAAGAAATTATCAAAGGATTGCTTGTAGAGAGAAAAATATAATCATTTTAAAACCACACTGCTATTCTTTGGTTTTGAGTAATTTACTTTCTAAGTGGGTAGATAACATGTTTCTAAATACTACTAAATTAATCCTGATGATGACATGATTAAGAAAAATCATGAATAAATCATGAATAATAATGAATGAGAATGTTACAGAGGCTACAACAAAACATGCTAACCTCTCACCATTAACATCAAATAAAAGGTGACATTTCATACTGTTGCCTAATATGAAACATTCTATCTCAAATCCAAAATGCTGGAGCATAGCACCAAATGTAAAACTGTAAGCTTCACTGTCCAAACACATATGGTGTGGACTATGTGTGCCTGGTAAACACATGTGGATCTGGTGAACAGTTATCACTTGTTGACCAACTAAAGGAATACTGACCTCAGAGTCTCCTGTTTACAGTGGGGATTCCCCAGTCCAGCAGAGAGCAGCTTCACTCCTGAATCCTTCAGGTCATTGTTACTCAGATCCAGCTCTCTCAGGTGTGAGGGGTTTGACTTCAGAGCTGAGACCAGAGAAGCACAGCCTTCCTCTGTGACTAGACAGCCTGACAGCCTGCAAAGAGTCAAATCATATTAAAATCACACTGCTATTCTTTGGTTGTGAAAATAGTGGCAGTATATTTTTTTCAACATATTCAGATATATCAGTGTCCTGAAACCTGTCATATCTATTCATATATTAATGTATCATTATTAGAAATTATCATAATATTGCTTGTAGATAGAAAAATGTATATTACAAATATTTGAGTAGACTGACAAGAGCAGTTTAAAAAGCAGTATCAGTCAAAAGACAGACAGTGAGGTATCAGATTTAGATTGTATTGAGTATACAGTCCACACCATATCTAGTTTGACAGTGAAGATGACATTTTAAATGTGGCTCTATACTGCAGCATTTTGGATTTGAGATCAAATGTTTCATATGAGGTGACAGTGTGTAATGTCACCTTTTATTTGAGGGTATTTTAATACATATCTGTTTCACCATTTAGAAATGAAAGCACTTTATGTATCTATTCCCCCTATTTGAAGAAGTCAAACGTATTCTGACCAATTCACTTATAGTGTATTAAAGTAGTCAAAAGTATAGTATTTGGTCCCTAACTCGTTGGTTGCATTTGCAGGTTGTTTTGGTTGTGTTTTGGGTTATGTTTTACCCAATAGTAACTGAATGGTGGATGATGACTGGAGTAAGTTTCTGTCTAAGTGAGTAGATAACATGTTTCTAAACACTACTAAATTAATCCTGATGATGCCTTGATTAAGAAAATCATGAATGAATCATGAATAATAATGAGTGAGAAAGTTACAGAGGCTACAAGCAAAACATGCTAACCTCTCACCATTACCAATAACAGAGGGGGTAAGATCCTTGTTCCTCTGTAACTTTCTCATTCATCATCATTCACGATTCATTCATGATTATTCATAATCATGGTAGCATCCACATGAATGTAGAAGTGTTCAGAAACATCTTATATTCTAACTGACAATACAAGTGAAGTGACTCCAAAATGACAGGACATTATTCACCATTCAGTTTCTATTGGGAAAAACATCATCCAAAACACAACCAAGACAAACTGCAAATGTATTCAACAAGTTTGTAGAATCCCAGGCTTGATGTAATCACTGCAGGTAAGGAATATGGGACCAAATACTAAACTTATGACTACTTTAATACAATATAAGTGAATATTTCCAAATTATTATAACATATACAAATGGGAGAACTACATACATAAAGTGCTTTCATTTCTAAACAGTAACACAGATATGTATGAAAATACTCTCAAATAAAAGGTGACATTCTGTACTGTTGCCTAATATGAATCATTTGATCTCAAATCCAAAATGATGGAGCATAGCACCAAATTTAAAACTGTAAGCTTCACCGTCCAAACACATATGGTGTGGACTATGTGTGCCTGGTAAACACATGTGGATCTGGTGAACAGTTATCACTTGTTGACCAACTAAAGGAATACTGACCTCAGAGTCTCCTGTTTACAGTGGGGATTCCCCAGTCCAGCAGAGAGCAGCTTCACTCCTGAATCCTTCAGGTCATTGTTACTCAGATCCAGCTCTCTCAGGTGTGAGGGGTTTGACTTCAGAGCTGAGACCAGAGAAGCACAGCCTTCCTCTGTGACTAGACAGCCTGACAGCCTGCAAAGAGTCAAATCATATTAAAATCACACTGCTATTCTTTGGTGTGAAAATATATTCTTTCAACAATTTCAGATACATCAGTGTCCTGAAACCTGCCATATCTATTCATATATGTATATATACAGTACCAGTCACTCATTCAAGTGTTTTTCTTTATTTTTACAATTTTTTACATTGTAGAATAATAGTGAATACATCAAAACTATGAAATAACACATATGGAATCATGTAGTAACCAAAAAAGTGTTAAATTAATCCAAATATATTTTATATTTGAGATTCTTCAAATAGCCACCCTTTGCCTTGATGACAGCATTGCACACTCTTGGCATCTCCAACCAGCTTCAGGGAGGTAGTCACCTGGAATGCATTTCAATTAACAGGTGTGCCTTCTTAAAAGTTAATTTGTGGAATTTCTTTCCTTCTTAATGTGTTTGAGCCAATCAGTTGTGTTGTGACAAGGTAGGGGGTGATACAGAAGATAGCCCTATTTGGTAAAAGACCAAGTCCATATTATGGCAAGAACAGCTCAAATAAGAAAGAGAAATGACAGTCCATCATTACTTTAAGACATGACGGCCAGTCAATACGGAACATTTCAACAACTTTGAAAGTTTCTTCAAGTGCAGTCCCAAAAAACATCAAGGCTATGATGAAACTGGCTCTCATGAGGACCGCCACAGGAATGGAAGACCCAGAGTTACCTCTGCTGCAGAGGATAAGTTCATTAGAGTTACCAGCCTCAGAAATTGCAGCCCAAATAAATGCATCACAGGGTTCAAATCACAGACACAGCTCAACATCAACTGTTCAGAGGGGACTGTGTGAATCAGGCCTTCATGGTCGAATTGCTGCAAATAAATCACTACTAAAGGACCCCAATAAGAAGAAGAGACTTGCTTGGGCCAACAAACACGGGCAATGGACATTAGACCGTGGACATTTGTCCTTTGGTCTGGAGTCCAAATTGGAGATTTTTGGTTCCAACCGTGTCTTTGTGAGAAGTGTGGGGAATGGATGATCTCGGCAGGAGTTCCCACCGTAAAACATGGAGGAGGAGGTGTTATGGTGTGGGGTGCTTTGCTGGGACACTGTCTGTGATTTATTTAGAATTCAAGGCATACTTAACCAGCATGGCTACCACAGCATTCTGCAGCGATACGCCATCCCATCTGGTTTGGGCATCGTGGACCTATCATTTGTTTTTCAACAGGACAATGACCCAACACACCTCCAGGCTGTGTAAGGGCTATTTTACGAAGAAGGAGAGTGATGGAGTGCTGCATCAGATGACCTGGTCTCCACAATCACCCGACCTCAACCCAATTGAGATGGTTTGGGATGAGTCGGACGGCAGAGTGAAAGAAAAGCAGCCAACAAGTGCTTAGCATACAGTGGGGGAAAAAAGTATTTAGTCAGCCACCAATTGTGCAAGTTCTCCCACTTAAAAAGATGAGAGAGGCCTGTGATTTTCATCAAAGGTACACGTCAACTATGACAGACAAAATGAGAATTTTTTTTCTCCAGAAAATCAGGAAAAATGATTTTTAATGATTTTATTTGCAAATTATGGTGGAAAATAAGTATTTGGTCAATAACAAAAGTTTCTCAGTACTTTGTTATATACCCTTTGTTGGCAATGACACAGGTCAAACGTTTTCTGTAAGTCTTCACAAGGTTTTCACACACTGTTGCTGGTATTTTGGCCCATTCCTCCATGCAGATCTCCTCTAGAGCAGTGATGTTTTGGGGCTGTCGCTGGGCAACACAGACTTTCAACTCCCTCCAAAGATTTTCTATGGGGTTGAGATCTGGAGACTGGCTAGGCCACTCCAGGACCTTGAAATGCTTCTTACGAAGCCACTCCTTCGTTGCCCGGAAGGTGTGTTTGGGATCATTGTCATGCTGAAAGACCCAGCCATATTTCATCTTCAATGCCCTTGCTGATGGAAGGATGTTTTCACTCAAAATCTCACGATACATGGCCCCATTCATTCTTTCCTTTACACGGATCAGTCGTCCTGGTCCCTTTGCAGAAAAACAGCCCCAAAGCATGATGTTTCCACCCCCATGCTTCACAGTATGTATGGTGTTCTTTGGATGCAACTCAGCATTCTTTGTCCTCCAAACACGATGAGTTGAGTTTTTACCAAAAAGTTCTATTTTGGTTTCACCTGACCATATGACATTCTCCCAATCCTCTTCTGGGTCATCCAAATGCACTCTAGCAAACTTCAGACGGGCCTGGACATGTACTGGCTTAAGCAGGGGGACACGCCTGGCACTGCAGGATTTGAGTCCCTGGCGGCGTAGGTGTTACATTAAAAATCACATTGTAGGATTTTAATGATTTTATTTGCAAATTATGGTGGAAAATAAGTATTTGGTCACCTACAAACAAGCAAGATTTCTGGCCTCACAGACCTGTAACTTCTTCTTTAAGAGGCTCCTCTGTCCTCCACTGTTACCTGTATTAATGGCACCGTTTGAACTTGTTATCAGTATAAAAGACACCTGTCCACAACCTCAAACAGTCACACTCCAAACTCCACTATGGCCAAGACCAAAGAGCTGTCAAAGGACAAACAGAAACAAAATTGTAGACCTGCACCAGGCTGCGAAGACTGAATCTGCAAATAGGTAAGCAGTTTGGTTTGAAGAAATCAACTGTGGGAGCAATTTTTAGGAAATGGAAGACATACAAGACCACTGATAATCTCCCTCGATCTGGGGCTCCACGCAAAGATCTCACCCAGTGGGGTCAAAATGATCACAAGAACGGGTGAGCAAAAAATCCCAGAACCACACGGGGGACCTAGTGAATGACCTGCAGAGAGCTGGGACCAAAGTAAGAAAGCCTACCATCAGTAACACACTACGCCGCCAGGGACTCAAATCCTGCAGTGCCAGACGTGTCCCCCTGCTTAAGCCAGTACATGTCCAGGCCCGTCTGAAGTTTGCTAGAGTGCATTTGGATGATCCAGAAGAGGATTGGGAGAATGTCATATGGTCAGATGAAACCAAAATAGAACTTTTGGTAAAAACTCAACTCGTCGTGTTTGGAGGACAAAGAATGCTGAGTTGCATCCAAAGAACAACATACCTACTGTGAAGCATGGGGGTGGAAACATCATGCTTTGGGGCGTTTTTCTGCAAAGGGACCAGGACGACTGATCCGTAAAGGAAAGAATGAATGGGGCCATGTATCGTGAGATTTGAGTGAAAACCTCCTTCCATCAGCAAGGGCATTGACGATGAAACGTGGCTGGGTCTTTCAGCATGACAATGATCCCAAACACACCGCCCGGGCAACGAGGAGTGGCTTCGCAAGAAGCATTTCAAGGTCCTGGAGTGGCCTAGCCATTCTCCAGATCTTAACCCCATAGAAAATCTTTGGAGGGAGTTGAAAGTCTGTGTTGCCCAGCGACAGCCCCAAAACATCACTGCTCTAGAGGAGATCTGCATGGAGGAATGGGGCCAAAATACCAGCAACAGTGTGTGAAAACCTTGTGAAGACTTACAGAAAACGTTTGACCTGTGTCATTGCCAACAAAGGGTATATAACAAAGTATTGAGAAACTTTTGTTATTGACCAAATACTTATTTTCCACCATAATTTGCAAATAAATTCATAAAAAATCCTTCAATGTGATTTTCTTGATTTTATTTCCTCATTTTGTCTGTCATAGTTGACGTGTACCTATGATGAAAATTACAGGCCTCTCTCATCTTTTTAAGTGGGAGAACTTGCACAATTGGTGGCTGACTAAATACTTTTTTCCCCCACTGTATATATTTGGGAGCAGGATAACATTCAGTGGTTGGCTATAGCTACAGTATATATATATTTGGGAGCTGGATAACGTTCAGTGGTTGGCTATAGCTACAGTAGATATATTTGGGAGCAGGATGACGTTCAGTGGTTGGCTATAGCTACAGTATATATATTTGGGAGCAGGATAACATTCAGTCGTTGTCTATAGCTACAGTATATATATATATGGGAGCAGGATAACGTTCAGTGGTTGGCTATAGCTACAGTATATATATTTGGGAGTAGGATAACGTTCAGTGGTTGGTTATAGCTACAGTATATATATATATATATATATATATATATATATATATATATGGGAGCAGGATAACGTTCAGTGGTTGGCTATAGCTACAGATATATATATTTGGGAGCTGGATAACGTTCAGTGGTTGGCTTTAGCTAAAGTATATATATTTGGGAGCAGGATAACGTTCAGTGGTTGGCTATAGCTCCAGTATATATATTTGGGGGCAGGATAACGTTCAGTTGTTGGCTATAGCTACAGTATATATATATTTGGGAGCTGGATAACGTTCAGTGGTTGGCTATAGCTACAGTATATATATTTGGGAGCAGGATAACGTTCAGTGGTTGACTATAGCTACAGTATATATATTTGGGAGCAGGATAACGTTCAGTGGTTGGCTATAGCTACAGTATATATATTTGGGAGCAGGATAACGTCCAGTGGTTGGCTATTGCTACAGTATATATATTAACGTCCAGTGGTTCGCTATAGCTACAGTATATATATTTGGGAGCAGGATAACGTTCAGTGGTTGGCTATAGCTACAGTATATATATTTGGGAGCATGATAACGTCCAGTGGTTTGCTATAGCTACAGTATATATATGGGAGCAGGATAACGTCCAGTGGTTGGCTGTAGCTACAGTATATATATTTGGGAGCAGGATAACGTTCAGTGGTTGGCTATAGCTACAGTATATATATTTGGGAGCAGGATAATGTTCAGTGGTTGGCTATAGCTACAGTAGATATATTTGGGAGCAGGATAACGTTCAGTGGTTGGCTATAGCTACAGTATATATATTTGGGGGCAGGATAACGTTCAGTGGTTGGCTATAGCTACAGTATATATATTTGGAAGCAGGATAACGCTCAGTGGTTGGCAATAGCTACAGTATATATATTTGGGAGCAGGATGACGTTCAGTGGTTGGCTTTAGCTACAGTATATATATTTGGGAGCAGGATAACGTTCAGTGGTTGGCTATAGCACAATTGGTGGCTGACTAAATACTTTTTTTCCCCACTATATATATTAATCTTCTGTCTCCTAGAATTGCATGGTCATATTGTTATACTAATGTGAACACCAATGCACTGATTCAGTAAGTTTTTCAATTTAATATTATACATTATATACATATTATAATACATATATTTCTCTAAACTGAATATTTCTTCCTGATGATTAGTACTTAAATGTCATTTTATGTACTCACAGAGCAGCTCTGGAGGCTTTGACCACTGGCAGCAGCCTCAGAAGACCTTCCTCTGATCTGGAGTATTTCTTCGGGTCAAACACATCCAGCTCCTTTTCTGAAGTCAGCAATACAAAGACCAGAGCTGACCACTGTGCAGGTGACAGTTTGACTTCTGAGAGACTTCCTGATCTCAGGTAGCTTTGGATCTCCTCCACTAGAGAATGGTCATTCAGTTCATTCAGACAGTGGAACAGATTGATGCACCTCTCTGGAGAGGGATTCTCCCTGATCTTCTCCCTTGATGTACTTGACTGTTTCTTCATGGCTCTGTGAGCTGCTTCTTGTCTTTGACAGTAGACCCTGTAAAGTGCTTCTGATTGGACTCCAGTGAGAGGCCCAGAAGGAAGCGGAGGAAAAGGTCCAGGTTTCCCGTCTCACTTTGTAAGGCTTTATCCACAGCACTCTTGTAGACAGTAACTTCAGTAACTTGCGGTTCGGCCATTAGATTCTCATTGTTGTTGATGAATGAGGAGGAACAAATATACAGCAGCCAGAAACTCCTGAATGCTCAGATGCACGAAGCAGTACACCTTTTTCTGGTACAGGCACATTCCTCTTTAAAGAGCTGTGTGCACAATCCTGAGTACACTGAGGCTTCATTGACATCAATGCCAGCCTCTTTCAGGTCTTCTTCATAGAAAATCAGATTGCCCTTCATAAGCTGTTGAAAAGCCAGTTTTCCCAGTGACAGAATGCTCTCTTTATTCCAGTGTGGACCTGTCTTTTCTTTCCCAAGATACTTTTCATTCTTCTGTTTGGTATGAAACACCACAAGGTGTGTGTACATCTCAGTCAGAGTCTTGGGCATCTCTTCTGTCTTGTCTGTACTCAACATGTGTTCAAGGACTACTGCAGAAATCCAACAGAAGACTGGAATGTGGCACATGATGTGGAGGCTCCTTGATGTCTTTATGTGTGAAATGATTCTGCAGGCCAGGTCCTCATCACTGAATCTCTTCCTGAAGTACTCCTCCTTCTGTGGGTCATTGAACCCTCGTACCTCTGTCACCTGGTCAACACACCCTGAAGGGATCTTATTGGCTGCTGCAGGTCGGGTAGTTATCCAGAGGAGAGCAGAGGGAAGCAGATTTCCCTTGATGAGATTTGTCAGCAGAACATCCACTGAGGTTGACTCTGTGACGTCACAACATATCTTGTTCTTCTGGAAGTCTAGGGGCAGTCGGCACTCATCCAGACCATCAAAAATGAACAGAACTTTGTACTTGTCGTAGTTGGAGATTCTTGATTCTTTGGTTTCCATTGAGAAGTGATTGAGAAGTTCAATCAAAGTGAGGTTTTCACTTTTCATCAAATTCAGCTCCCGGAAAGGGAATGAAAATACAAATTGGACATCCTGATTTGCTTTTCCTTCAGCCCAGTCCAGAATGAACTTCTGCACAGAGACTGTTTTTCCAATGCCAGCGACTCCCTTTGTCAGCACAGTTCTGATATGTTTGTCTTGTCCAGTTAAGGGTTTGAAGATGTCGTACATTTGACTGCAGTCTCTGGTCTTGCTTGTTTCCTGGTTGTTGTCTCAATCTGTCTCAGCTCATGTTCATTATTGACCTCTCCTGTTCCACCCTCTGTGATGTAGAGCTCTGTGTAGATCTTATTGAGAAGTGTTGGGTTTCCTTGTTTAGCGATCCCCTCAAATACACATTGAAACTTCTTCTTTAGATTAGATTTGAGTTCACGTTGGCAAATCACAGCAAGCTCATCTGAATCTAGAAATAACACAGAGGATATTAATATTACGTCTGTTTTAATGCCTACAGGACTGTTACAACGTTTTTAATAAAAAAAATATATTCTCTTAACTTACTCTATAAATGTGTAAATGTTTTCATAATGTACACACACTGGAGTGACTGATTATATTATTATTGGTACTCTCTCTCTCTCCTCTCTCTCTCTCTCTCTCTCTCTCTCTCTCTCTCTCTCTCTCGCTCTCTCTCTCTGTTTCTTTCTGTCTCTCCTCTTCTCTTTTCTAAATTAATCAACACAACACATTCCGCTGCTACTTGATCACTAGGTGTTGTGTTAAGGCTGCTACAATATCACTGAGTTACACAGCTACTTTAGCTGTACTTTAGCTACAGCTTTTAAATGTTTGTTATAAAACAGCATTCAACATGAGGCAGACAGCTCTTACATATCTCCAGTGTGTCAGCAAGCTCCTTCTGGTTCATTTTCCTCAGGACGTGCAGTGTGATTTTCAGAGCCCCCTCTCTGGCACTGCTCTCCTGCTTCTCATCTTCAGCATCTACCACTTCCTTATCCTGCTTCTGACTCCCAAAGACTTCTGGGAGTTCTGGACTAAGAATCCTCTTGAACATCTTCAGCTCCTTCTTCACAAATGTCATAATATTATCTTCAAGCAACTGAAATAAATCAAGTAAATAAGTTAAGCAAGATACTAAATTCTTTCTCAATAACACATTAATGAATGATTGACAGATCAACTTTACTTGAGGTAAACAAAAACAAATGTACATAACAGGACCACATACACTGAATATGGAGGCCAGGTCTGTTTGATGACTCTGGATGACTGACCACTGAGAATCTCTGACTCTGATCTCTCCTGTTGGTTTCTGTGGACAAAACATGAGATTACATTTCCTCATCCAGGGAGTACACACACACACACACACACACACACACACACACACACACACACACACACACACACACACACACACACACACACACACACACACACACACACACACACACACACACACACACACACACACACACACACACACACACACACACACACACACACACACAGGGAGGGAGGGAATGTAGTGTTTGTTTAATATTGTTTCAGAACTATGAAAATTGAAAAAAGTATTAGCCTATGGATTATGAAAACAACCAAAATAAATGGGAAAATGGGAGAGGAGAAATGACTAGAGACAGTGTTGTTTAACTCACTGACCATGACCCATGAGTTCTTCTTACCTTTGTTCAGTAGAAAAGTCTCCCTCTCTAAACACTATAGGTTGAAACATAGACCAGTCACTCTTCATGGACACACAGCTGGGTACAGGGGAGGCTGGTCTCTCCTGCTTGATTGGGCTTCAATACAACAGAGACAAACATTACATCTCTCATCTACTCTGAGCTCAGATGGGGGAACATAAGAAGAGTTTCATTCCAAAACGCTATATATCCATTTTCAGAAATGTTCGGAAATTAGCTTTTATTGTTTGAAGGAATTATGAAAGAGATTGGTGTGTTTTTTCACTATCTAATCATGGTATGGGGTTGTTCAATGACAGACATGTATTTGTTAAAAATCTATCACTTGATGGTTTCATTTCAGAGAGACAAATAATCATGTTTTTTTGCAAAATGCTACAGATCTGCCTCACTCTCAGAGAAATAAGTAGTACTACTAGATTTTACACAGTAATAATATATATATCTGCCTCACTCTCAGAGAAATAAGTAGTACTGCTAGGTTTTACACAGTAATAATACATTTCTGCCTCACTCTCAGAGAAATAAGTAATACTGCTAGGTTTTACACAGTAATAATATATATATCTGCCTCAATCTCAGAGAAATAAGTAGTACTGCTAGATTTTACACAGTAATAATATATATCTGCCTCAATCTCAGAGAAATAAGTAGTACTGATAGGTTTTACACAGTAATAATATCTGCCTCACTCTCAGAGAAATAAGTAGTACTACCAGGTTTTACACAGTAATAATATATATCTGCCTTACTCTCAGAGAAATTAGTAGTACTACTAGGTTTTACACAGTAATAATATATCTGCCTCACTCTCGGAGAAATAAGTAGTACTGCTATGTTTTACACAGTAATAATAAATATATATCTGCCTCACTCTCAGAGAAATAAGTAGTACTGAAAGGTTTTACACAGTAATAATATACCTGCCTCACTCTCAGAGAAATAAGTAGTACTGCTAGGTTTTACACAGTAATAATATGTATCTGCCTCAATCTCAGAGAAATAAGTAGTACTGCTAGGTTTTACACAGTAATAATATATATCTGCCTCAATCTCAGAGAAATAAGTAGTACTGCTAGATTTTACACAGTAATAATATATATCTGCCTCAATCTCAGAGAAATAAGTAGTACTGAAAGGTTTTACACAGTAATAATATACCTGCCTCACTCTCAGAGAAATAAGTAGTACTGCTAGGTTTTACACAGTAATAATATGTATCTGCCTCACTCTCAGAGAAATAAGTAGTACTGCTAGGTTTTACACAGTCAAATGTGACCGACCGCTCGATTATACACTACAGTTGTGACCCATCTAAATAATATATATATATATATATATATATATATATATATAGTTAACTAAATGTATGGTGTTTTTTGTTTATGTCAGTTTCATTGTTTGTTATGCTATAAATTGTTATGTTATGGTTGTAAGTGGTAAAATGAACTAGAAAATGTCATATATTGAAATTCTGAGTAATTACTACTAGTAAGGGTATACTTTATTCAGTACTACTGCAGTTACTAAATAATCCCAATAGATGGCAGCATAAGACCACGAATGACATTTCAGAAGGTTAGTTTAGTTTTCTCCCTGGATACACCACCACTCCCCCTCACAGGAAAACTCCTGCACACGCTTTTTACTGTCCCTTTCCACACTGTTAATGCAAGAGGAACGACTGAAAAAGCATTTAACAGATTACTGTGAAATAATATAATGATGATTCATGTTTATTATTAGCTGTTTTTATGCTCATGTTTTGAAATTATACTTGATTACTATAACGATTATCAATAAGCCTGAACATTAATTTAGTCACCTCTGGTTGAGAAAAACGTATTTTCCTGGTACATTCATTGTCAGATTCATCAACCAGCAGCAAGCACTCTGCCTTCTATCACAAGCGAGGGGCATGTTGAGGTACATTTGCTAACCGCGAGGGTTATGTAATTCATTGGTGGGCTGGAAGACGCACTCTTGTCTTATCTATTCCGAGGTTGTTTAATCGATATATTAGATATTTTAAAATGCATGTATACTAGGGTTGAGGTTGGAGCATCTGACTAGTGATTATTTACCAGGGGTTCAACACCTGCTATAGTCACTATGTAATTGCTCTTCCAAAAGCATCACAGGCCTAATACGAGATATATAGCTAACTAAAGTAATGAGTGACCATTTTGGAAAATCATGGGACATATAGTATTTGGTTGCATGCTATTTCATGTCAATCATATTGCTGCTTGTAGCCTATAACTGATGCTTTGTGGTCTTATGCTGCCATCTATTGGAAATATTTAGCAATTAAAAGTTATTCATTGACATACAGACGTTGGTGAGGCAGCTGAGAAATAAAGTGTATTAGATCAGTCTCAAACCTGCCCCACGCCAATTGCTGGACTTTCACACAGAGGTTACTAGGTCACCCAATTCAAACCACATTTGAAAAATAAAACAAATGTGTCTTATTTATCAAGTGTTCTGTCTTGCAATTATACATATAATAAAATAACAACAAAATAATCAAAACGCTATTTAATACTATAATTGTATTTACTAAGATAATATTATTACTAAAATAGTTTCTAAAAGTGTTCTAGGCTACCCTACCCTAGAATTAGGGGTTACGGCTAAAATAGGTTATAAGTAGGGTAAGAGTTTCTGTATAGCACTTTGTGACATCTGCTGGTGTAAAAAGAGCTTTATAAATACATTTGATTGATTGTTAGGTTTAGTGTTTATATGGCAAAAAACAGTATGGGTTTATTGCACTCTTGCTCCTCCTTGTGGCCGTATTTGGGTACTACATAACTCATTCATGACACTTGCTTGGCTCATAATCTGAGGTAGCAACTGCATCAGATCTACAAATCAATGAGCTAGACCACCCAATTAGACAACAATCAACCCATTATATCCATTTGGTTTGCAACTCAGTGAACCTGCGCAGCATTTGCTCAATTCAATTCCTACAAACGAAGATTTCGATACATACCAAATTACCCAGCAGACATTTCAAACAAGTCGAAAAAAGGGTTATTTCTTAATTTAAAATGTCTTCTGGCTGTTTATCGGCCACATCTTGAAAAAGAGGACAGTTTTGTTTAGATTGTACACTTTTTCTTAAAACAAATATGGTTAACCATGAACAGAAAATGTGTAATGGCTATGCGCCAGCCATCGCTTCTTAGACTGTGGATCACCACAGCGTGTACTCAGGTGAACAGTGAGTGCGCGAACCAAGTAGCTGTAACCTTCTTAATAATAAGTTACCTGAGGTAAACCTACAGGGTTAACGCTCACCAAGTAGCCGCAACCTTGGTAATAATGAGTTACCTGAGGTAAACCTACAGGGTTAACGCTCACCAAGTAGCCGTAACCTTGTTAATAATAAGTTACCTGAGGTAAACCTACAGGGTTAACACTCACCAAGTAGCCTTAACCTTGCTAATAATAAGTTACCTGAGGTAAACCTACAGGGTTAACGCTCACCAAGTAGCCGTAACCTTGTTAATAATAAGTTACCTGAGGTAAACCTACAGGGTTAGCGCTCACCAAGTAGCTGTAACCGTGTTAATAATAAGTTACCTGAGGTAAACCTACAGGGTTAACGCAGGCAGGTCTCATTGATAACAATAGTGAAGCTGGCATTGTGACGCAGAACAATGGGCTGGGAATAGAAAGTTCTGAAGGCGAGTCGGTGTCACGGAGCTCAATAGAACTAATAGGAGCTGGTAGGGTGAAAAATGCCCTAAAATAAGGCCTGTTGTTTCGAGATTACTTCATAACCAGGGACAGAAGGTAATATTGGAACGACCCAGTATTGTGTTCTGTGTTCTTGGGTATGTTATTGTTCTCATGGGTGCTAGCAGGGGTTAAATATGCTAGGACAGACCGAAAGGTTGGGGGGGTATGATGGGTAATCCTGCAGGGTTTTGAAATGCATAAATAGGGGTTACTGTCTCCTCTCTCTCTCTTTCTATTCGGGATCCTGATCTGCTGCTATGAGTCTGCCCTTAACTTGAAATGTTATATTTGTGTAGGTTCTGAATTTAGCGGCGTGGGCTGTTGCCTGAACAATAGCCCCTTCAGGAATAAACCTGTGTTCTGCCCTGTACACCTGGTGCCCGTCTCTCTTTCCTTTATGACCCAGCTCGGGTCATTACAATATTATGAAACTGGGCTCCATGGCGGATGCAATGAACTACTTTTTATCCAAAAAAAACGTTGTTAAAAATGTCATGTGTCCAGCCTACTTGAGGCGCCCCGAAAATAATATTCAAAAGTTCGATCCTTGGACACAGAGGGGTTAAACACTAAAGTTACCGTCCATCTAGTGAAGAGAGGAGAACCGGACAGAGGGAGAGTAGGAAGCCAGCATCCGTCAACGAGAGAGGGAGAAGCCCTCCACGGTATTTAACAGGTGGAAGAAACAACCAGGGAGCTCCATCGGTCCACAAGAAATGCAGGCAGCCGGTGATGATGTAGTGATGGCTAGGATAACTAGGATGCTGCTGGTAGAGTAGCTAGCTTAGTTAGCTGTACCGACTAGCTTGGCTAGCTAGCAGGTCGTTCGTCTGTCCCTCGTCTTGGCTAACTTAAAAACAAACTGAACAAACGTTGGTGTCTCAACACTTTAGCGAACTCCGTCGTTGTTCCACACATCCTTTTTTAATTTCCACCTGGCATATATTTTTCAACTGTGCTGTGATGTCTTACATGCAATTTTAAACCTTTCTAGTCGCATAGTATCCACAGACTGTAAGTTAAAGATCAATATTTTTCATAAGAGTATTATTCTGTTGTTGATTGACTGACTATGGCTTTCCAAATCCCCAGCACTGCTATTTCTAAGGATCATTTTAAATGAATATTGGGGTTTTTAAACCATTCCTATTGTCCTATATTGTCCTATATATTCTTAGAAAAAATATTCCAATTTAATAGTAGTAGCCATAATTCATAAATGGCACCATGCAGGGTTCTATATGGAACCATTTTGGTTCAGTGAAGAATAACCTCTAGAGTTCTGATTAAAGAACCCTATAAAGGTTTCTATATAGAACTTTTAGTAGTTCCATATATTAAGCAAGCGATAGAACCTTTTTTGGTTTAAACAGGAGTGAAGAGTGTGTTGTTTTGAAGGTAGTATTGTCAAAATTCCGCTTGTAACAACGATCAGAATTAGTAAAAACAATAAGGTTATGCATGCCAACATATTAGACAATAACTAAGAGTAGGCTAAATAATTGTGTCATGCAAAACTTCTATAGATGTGTGTGTGTATGCTGGTAAAGATGTGTGTGTATGCTGGTAAAGATGTGTGTGTGTGTGTGTGTGTGTGTGTGTGTGTGTGTGTGTGTGTGTGTGTGTGTGTGCTGGTGAGACATCCACATATCACAGTCAAATATACAGGATACAAACATTTCATTCCAGCTATATAGCGTTTTGAAAAAGAAAAATTAATACACAAAAATCTATTAATTAAAATCTTAGAACAACAATATTTGACAGACACATGAAGGCACCCATAAGCAATCATTTCTGATGTAAAATAACAAACTTGAAAAAACTGTGTATATAACGTTTTAGAAATAAACTCCTTATAAATTCTTAAACAACATTGTCATCTCACCTCTTAGCTTTGGTGTCATGTCCCCCAGAGAGACTCATTTTAGAGGCAGGGCCCCCCTCCTCTCTCTCCCCAGAGAGACTCATTTTCGTTCACTGACCCCTAAACAGAGATCCAGCATGTTAGTTGTGGTTAACACAGTGACAACTAATTATTGAAGGTCAATTGTTCTATTTTATTAATTATCTCTTAGAAATAGAAATCTCTTAGAAATAAAACATTTACTAACAGCCACGTCCAAACAGTCAGGAGATTTAATGCAATCACATCAACATGTAGTCATGACTGATATTTTTCACCTTTTCTCCATGTAGTGGAACTAATAATAATAATAATAATAATAATCACAATATTAATAATAATAATAATAATAATACAATAATAATGACGGATCCAGTTTCAACATATCTCTAACTTTTGAAGTATACAGTTTGGTCCCAAATTATTGACTCCCTTGATAAAGTTGAGTAAAATGCTGAGCATTCAAATACTGAGCTATATTGTATGCTCAAAACAATGGTACATTAAATTATTTTATACTAATACATTTGCTCAGAGAAAGAGATTTTGTTTAACAAGTAATACGTTTTTTCTCAAAAAGGTAGGGGTCAAAATTGACCCCCCCTTTCAATACCTCCCTTGCGAGGATAACGGCACTGAGCCTTTTTCTAAAATGTTTTCTGAGTTGGAGTGATCTTAGACCATTCCTCCATACAGAATCCTTCCAAATGGCCAACTACAGGAAGGTAAAGGTACAACTAAACACACAATAAAGAAACAAATCTCCCTAACTGACGGGAGGCTTGAATCTTAGTCATTTACCCACCGGCCTCTTACTACTATCCCAATGTATACATTCTACCAACATCATACATAAATAATCCCTGATAGGATCCTTACTACTATCCCAATGTATACATTCTACCAACATCATACATAAATAATCCCTGGTAGGATCCTTACTACTATCCCAAATGTACACATTTTACCAACATCATACATAAATAATCCCTGGTAGGATCCTTACTACTATCCCAATTTATACATTCTACCAACATCATACATAAATAATCCCTGGTAGGATCCTTACCTTGCAGCCTGAATTAAATGTGCCCTTGAGCAAGGCACTTAACCCTAATTGCTCCTGTAAGTCGCTCTGGATAAGAGCGTCTGCTAAATGACTAAAATGTAAATGTAAATGTAAAACCAGAACATGTCAAGTCATTGAGATTTTCCTTTGTGCTGAGAAAGAAACCTTGGGAAGAGTTTATTCACCTCACCAATGTCAAGTGACGTTGTGTAATTTTTGTTACTGATTAATTTAACATCTGCTAAAGTCTAGTGACATTGACCCCATGGAAGAATAATCAGAAAACCAGTTGAACCTGTTTAGGAGAAAAGCCATGGGTTTCCAACATGGCTGTGTAGCTACTGCTAGAGGTCTCATGGATGGAATGTCAATGGTTTGTAATATTTCAGTATTCTGTCATGTATATAAAGTGTAATATTTGGATGCAAACTCAAAATGTAATACATTTCTACTCTATATCTGACATGGTACAGGTGTCTTCTTTTTATTAAGCCCATAACCATGTGTGTGAGGTGTGTACTTTTGTTTCAATGTAGATTTGTTTAAGAATACCAAGAAATACTGTGTGACCCTGATTTAGCCCACTGCAGTACAAGGTTAATCATTAAAAACAATACGGAATGAACAACTTGCAGTGTCCAGGACCAGTGATTGAAGTCTGAAGCACTGTCCCAAATGACACCCTATTCCCTACATAGTGCACTACTTTAGACCAGGACCAATGGGGCTGTAGTAGTGCACTATATAGGGTGCCATTTGAGGAGGCAGACTGAGTGTTATCCAGCCCCCTCTTCTCTCTCTCTCTCTCTCTCTCTCTCTCTCTCTCTCTCTCTCTCTCTCTCTCTCTCTCTCTCTCTCTCTCTCTCTGAACATGACTAAACTATTTTAGTAAAAGGAAATTGCATTAAACCGTGTTAAAAAACATTTCCATGTATGTTGTTCTCTCTCTCTGTTTGCAGGACTAGAAATGGGGTTTAAATCAGTTCAATACAGCCAGAGATAGAATTATATATCCTCAAACCGTAGACTCACGTCCTTCCACATGCTGGCTCAAACCTAACCCTAACCCTATCCCAACCCTATCCCTAACCCTAACCCTATCCCTAACCCTATCCCTAACCCAACCCTGTCCCTAACCCTAACCCTAACCCAACCCTGTCCCTAACCCTATCCCAAACTCCAAGCAGCAGCACTGTGGAAAGGACTTATGCCAAGTTGTTTGGATGAATTGTGATCTGCATGATTTTTAACAAGCAACTCCACTCTACTACAAAGTTAATATTCAATGTGATAAAAACAACTTGTTCCTTACTTTTTATTTTGTTTTTAGAAACCACTTTTCAGACCTTGTTTTGCCATTACCACATTTAAATGTACCCCTTGATTTCTGTTGAAATATTTAGTGTTTGTGTGTGTATCTTCTTGCCTAGTTTCCAGCAGAAGGGATCCAGGTGGGTATCTGAAGTTCAATTGATCCTGATTGTTTACAGGTTTGATGCCAGGAACAACTAGTGAAGATATACTGAGTGGCGCAGTGGTCTAAGGCACTGCATCGCAGTGCTAACTGTGCCACTAGATATCCTGGTTCGTATCCAGGCTCTGTCGCAGCCGGCCGCGACCGGGAGACTCATGGGCGCGCACAATTGGCCCAGCGTCGTCCAGGGTAGGGGAGGGAATGGCCGGCAGGGATGTAGCTCAGTTGATAGAGCATGGCGTTGCAACGCCAGGGTTGTGGGGTTCGATTCCCACGGGGGGCCAGTATAAAAAAAATATATATATATATGTATTCACTAACTGTAAGTAGCTCTGGATAAGAGCGTCTGCTAAATGACGTAAATGTAAATGTAAATATATACACTCCAGAAAAATATTCTCATGAAATCATATGACTTATAGTTAGAGAAAAGGATTCCTGTGAACGCGGCCTGCTACAAGCAGGAAACCAGTTATGGATGCGTGATCTAACTTGGCATCTTTTTGGGGTAACCACATTGGAACATTCCAACATTCATCTTTAAGGACATGAACTGGCAGAACAGGTTTCAGCAAAGTATGGAGTCATTGTTTTCAGGAAGGTGTCTCCATGGCGATAGGAGGGACAGGAGGCAGACTAAGGGCAAGGGAAGCCACCTGAACTACTGCCCTACAAAGGCAAAGAGCAGTCTACGCAAACAGTGAATCTGACAACAAATGGCTTAAAACTTTGTTTTTTTGTCCAATCATATCAACCATGACCACTGATCTGACCTATGACCCCTTAAATGCTGATACTGCACTCTGCCTTTTTATGACCTTAAACAGCTGTATGGGTAATGCAGAAGCAAAGTGCGGTATCTAAAAAATCTAAATGTGTTTATACAGCTTTCTTGTTGTTTTTCTGTTTGATGGAAACAGTTTGAGAGTTGTAACTATATTCCAACTGTATTTAATGCTGTTATGTAGTCGTGTTTTCATGTTTTCAATGTTGTATTGGAGTAGGCCTAACCCTCACCAATATTTCTGTTGATGGAGAGAGACACCAGACAAGACACAGAGACAGCAACAGAAGAATAGGATATGATGGAGAGAGACACCAGACAAGACACAGAGACAGCAACAGAAGAATAGGATATGATGGAGAGAGACACCAGACAAGACACAGAGACAGCAATAGAAGAATAGGATATGATGGAGAGAGACACCAGACAAGACACAGAGACAGCAACAGAAGAATAGGATATGATGGAGAGAGACACCAGACAAGACACAGAGACAGCAACAGAAGAATAGGATATGATGGAGAAAGACACCAGACAAGACACAGAGACAGCAACAGAAGAATAGGATATGATGGAGAGAGACGCCAGACAAGATGAGAGAAATCAATAGACGACACAGAGAAAGTGATGGAGAGAGACAGAGGAGGGGAGAACACACAGTAGACTACCACTAAAAGCTGATATAGGGATTCTAATTACTGCAGTGTGTGTGTGTGTGAGAGAGAGAGAGAGAGAGAGAGAGAGAGAGAGAGAGAGAGAGAGAGAGAGAGAGAGAGAGAGAGAGAGAGAGAGAGAGGGAGAGAGAGAGAGAGAGAGAGGGTGTTTAGGTACTGTTGGATTTTTTAATCAGTTTAGCTCATTGGACAAGTCAGAGTCAATGTTTGAAGTTCTTGAGTGGTTTTTGGCAATACACTGGTGATGTATTCATGGATTTAACTGTTGAAATTCCTTCCCGGACCCTCCTACTGGCTGTGGGCTAAGCCACCGATGTCTTCAAATCCTAGGGGAGAGAGGAGCTGTTACCCCTGGGGAGAGAGGAGCTGCTACCCCTGGGGAGAGAGGAGCTGCTACCCCTGGGGAGAGAGGAGCTGTTACCCCTGGGGAGAGAGGAGCTGATACCCCTGGGGGAGAGAGGAGCTGCTACCCCTGGGGAGAGAGGAGCTGTTACCCCTGGGGAGAGAGGAGCTGCTACCCTGGGGGGAGAGAGGAGCTGCCACCCCCTGGGGAGAGAGAGGAGCTGCTACCCCTGGGGAGAGAGGAGCTGCTACCCCCTGGGGAGAGAGGAGCTGCTACCCCTGGGGAGAGAGGAGCTGCTACACCTGGGGAGAGAGAAGCTGCTACCCCTGGGGAGAGAGGAGCTGCTACCCCTGGGGAGAGAGGAGCTGTTACCCCTGGGGAGAGAGGGAGCTGCTACCCCTGGGGAGAGAGGAGCTGTTACCCCTGGGGAGAGAGGAGCTGCTACCCTGGGGAGAGAGGAGCTGATACCCCTGAGGAGAGAGGAGCTGCTACCCTGGGGAGAGAGGAGCTGTTACCCCTGGGGAGAGAGGAACTGCTACGCTTTGGGGAGAGAGGAGCTGTTACCCCTGGGGGAGAGAGGAGCTGCTACCCTGGGGAGAGAGGAGCTGCAACGAAGAGAGACTGTGACCCTGCTCGGGAAGAGCTTAACGACTGGTGATTGTTGGGGCACGTTTGGCAGGAGCTTCAGTGATGAAGACTGCTGAACTTGCTGATGTTTCACAATATGCCATGGCCGTCTCAGTCACCAGGTCTCAATCCAATTGAAGACAACCATCAACAAAACACTAAATTCTGGAATTTATTGTGGAAGAATGATGTCACATCCCTCCAATAGAGTTCAAGATACTTTTTTTTCTTTTTTCTTTTTTCAACCTTGACAATAAACATGTTAATGAACCACAAACACTTGATGTATAGGGATGGCACAACATAGGGAGACAGTTTGCGTTCCTTCTCACATATGCACCTAGGAAGATGCAGTGTTTCTCAACCTGTCATTTTACATAATGTTGCAAGACACATACCATCAAATTAATCCATAGACTTTTGTCCATATTTACAGAAGGCTGTCATTTCACAAATTGTTCCTATATTGAAAGGACATAGGGAAAATAAAGTCAAACATTTCAATACAAAATAATAAAAACAATCACAGCATTACTCAGTCTTAATGTATTTTAACCATATTAACCAGTTTAATCAAATTGTTTTCATTTGGAACACTAAATCAGAACTACATTTGGAGTTCCAGACACTTGTAGAATGTATGCCAAGGCACATTGTAAGAGCTATAAAGAGACAGGGAGTGGGAGAGAGAACAGGTAGAACCTGATATGGAAATGAGCAGAACTAACTAAAGGAACTTTCTACCACCGAATGATCATTCCAGACTCTACTTCTATTGAGAGACATATAAAAGGTAAGACGACGATTGTTATGTGTATTAATATAGTTGATGATATTGTTATGTGTATTCATATAGTTGATGATATTGTTATGTGTATTAATATAGTTGATGATATTGTTATGATATTAATATAGTTGATGATATTGTTATGTGTATTAATATAGTTGATGATATTGTTATGTGTATTAATATAGTTGATGATATTGTTATGTGTATTAATATAGTTGATGATATTGTTATGTGTATTCATATAGTTGATTATATGTTTTGTGGACAGTGTTATAATAGGCCTACTCTCCTTAAAATGTTTTGGATATAAATTAGATGCGTGGGGTGAATTTGTTCTGTTTCCATCTGTGTGCCCCAGGGTGATCGCTCCTACACTATCTAGAATCTAAAAGGGGTGTCTTTTGGCTGTCCCCATAGGAGAACCCTTTGTAGAACCCCTTTTTGGTCCTAGGTAGAACCCTTTTGGGTTCCATGAAGAATCCTTTCCACAGAGGGTTCTACATGGAAGCCAGAAGGGTTTTACCTGGAACCCAAAAAGCGTTCTCCTATGGGGACAGCCAGAGGACCCTTTTGGAACTCTTTTTTCTAAGAGTTTACTGTATCATAGGTCTATAGACTTGTCTTCTCAAAACAGGCTTAACACACAACAAGCAACAACATTTTCTCTTTCTAATCTACTGTTAACTCTTTTCACTCAGGAAGGTATGTTGTGTGAAAGAGACAAATAAATACTGTGGAAAGACTAACAACAACTTACACTTCCTCAAAACAGGTTGTGTGTGTTCATTAGTGCCCACAGTAGCAAAACGTTTGGCAACAGAAACCGTTTAGGTCACGTTGTACAGCGTTTGGAGTAAAGTGTTTATGCAACATTTTAAAACTGTTGGCTGCGGAGTAAACTAATGAATACGACCCAGGTTGTAGCCTACAACTCGGCTGTTGATGTCTGCCTGATGCTGTAACCTGTATGTAGCCTGAGGGGTGGACTATGATGCAAGCTAGATATACTGGTTTTCTAAAGTTAGCTTCAGTTAGCTTCACATTCCAGATCAGACTTCACCAATAAGAATATACAGAGCGCTAGTCATCAGGAAGGTGCTCTCTCAGCACAACAGTAGATATCTCACTGACTTGACATGTTCTGGATGTGAATTCAGGCTACAAGGTGAGAATCCTGCCAGGAATGATTGTAAAGTGTGTAGAGAAATGTCACGATCGTCTAACAGAGAGGAGGACCTTGGCGCAGCGTTGAATGCAAACATATAATTTATTATACTGATCACACGATCAAAACAACAAAACGATGACGTGACAGTCAATGGTCATACACAAACCAAGACGAACAAGAAACCACAAATAATGAATGCCTAACGGCTACCTAAGTATGACTCCAAATCAGAGACAACGAGCTACAGCCGTCTCTGATGGGGAGCCACCCTGGCCAACATAGATCTACAACCACTAGAACATAAACAAATGAAAACTCACACCCTGGCTCAACATACTAGAGTCCCCAGAGCCAGGGGTGTGACAGTACCCCAAAGGCGCGCGGACTCCGACCGCGCCAACCAAATACCACAGGGGAGGGACCGGGTGGTCACTCCGCTTAGGCGGCGGATCCGGCCCGGGCCTGATCCCCGCTCCCTCTCCAACCCCCCAAAGTACCCTGGTCCGGTCTGTCCCCGCTGGCCGGAGCTGGACTGCACACTGGTGGAGCGGATTGCTCTAGCTCCGGCGTGAAGCATCTGACCGTGCCGGACCAGCCACCAGTGGAACAGGCACGGGCCGCGGCCGACTGACTACGCACACCACTGGCTTGGTGTGGGGAGCAGGAGCGGGCCGAGCGGGCTGACGGAAACGCACCACTGACTTGGTGCGGGGAGCAGGAGCGGGCCGGACCGGCTTGACGGGAGCGCACCACTGACTTGGTGCGGGGAGCAGGAATGGGCCGAGCCGGGCTGACGAGGCGCACCACTGACTTGGTGCGGGAGCAGGAACGGGCCGAGCCGGTTGACGGGCGCACCACTGACTTGGTGCGGGAGCAGGAATGGGCCGGACCGGCTAACGAAACGCACCACTGACTTGGTGCGGGGAGCAGGAACGGGCCGAGCCGGGACGGCTACGCACCACCGACTTGGTGCGGGAGCAGGAACAGGCCGAGCCGGGCTGACGAGGCGCACCACTGACTTGGTGCGGGAGCAGGAACAGGCCGGACCGCACTGGGGACACACACCACTGGTCCTACACAGGGATCTGGAATGGGCCGGACCGGACTGGTAACACACACCAGTACCTCTCGCCGTGCCTCCACACCTTCCATCCCCTCTTCGACCAGTGGCCCCCGTAACCTGGCGGCCTCCTCTGCCAACCCGCTGGGCCGCTCTGCCGCGGCCTCCTGCTGGGCCGTCGTCCACGGCGTTAGCCACCCCCTAAAAATTTCCTGGGCGTCTCTCCCCGTGGACCAGGCCTCCATGTCTCTCGCCAGACTCTCACCCCACTGCTCCAAAGTCCAACCTCTCTCCTCTTCACTTGGCTTGGCCCAGTCGAGACTCCTACTCCACTGCTCCCAAGTCCATCCTCTCTCCTCTTCATGCTGCTTGGTCCTGTTATGGTGGTTTCTTCTGTCACGATCGTCTAACAGAGAGGAGGACCAAGGCGCAGCGTTGAATGCAAACATATTATTTATTATACTGATCCCACGATCAAAACAACAAAACGATGACGTGACAGTCAATGGTCATACACAAACCAACACGAACAAGAAACCACAGATAATGAATGCCTAACGGCTACCTAAGTATGACTCCCAATCAGAGACAACGAGCTACAGCCGTCTCTGATTGGGAGCCACCCTGGCCAACATAGATCTACAACCACTAGAACATAAACAAATGAAAACTCACACCCTGGCTCAACATACTAGAGTCCCCAGAGCCAGGGTGTGACAAGAAATTAAATGTATGGTGTAATTTTAGTACAGTGAATGGAAGTAAAACACTCAGACCTAACAGTCTACTTCTATTGAGACAGGTTTGTGTCAGTCTAATCATACAAAATGGAGCTAACTGAACATGGGCAAGTCAAATTCAAAATATTCATATATTATAGTTCTACATTTAACATTTCATATGATAACTGTAATTGTATCATAGTTCCAATATAGTGTAGTGATCCTCGCTAAATGAGCCACGACACATTTCCAACCAAGTAACCCAATTGGCGCCAGCGGCGCGATGCGTAGGTTGTTTGCCTTTTTACAAGTGCAACCTGGGTTCGCTTCCCTGCCCCACTGTTTGCTACATTGGTGTCAGAAGTAGTATGGTGTCTGTGAGGCCATCAGAATGCACGGCCCGGATGTGTGAGGGGTCTGAATAGTCGAAGCACAGGACTTGCTTTTATAGGGGGCAGTGTGAGACAGGTTACAATTAGGTTTAACCCTATTGCTGCGATGCGTAGGGTGTTTGGGGTGTTTGCCTTTTTCGCCAGCGACCTGGGTTTACCGCCCTGCCTGCTGTTTGCTACAATATTAATATCACAGGCTTCCCGACATCCGTTGAACAAAGAGACACAACAATATGAGTGAAAGGATTTTAGGATAATATCAGTTAGTGTTTATTTAGAGTTGTCTTCTGGGTTCAGCCTTCTAGCTTCCTTTATCAATAGGGTGAAATATAACAAATGACATGGTCTCAGAGTTGGGAGATAACCAGGCCCAGTTTAAATCACTATGACAACCATTTCATTATTTTCCCAGAGCAGCAAGGGAATCTAGAGACTCAACCTTTGCAGAATCAGAATCACCTTTATTCGTCAAGTACATGTGCATGTACATATGTAGGATCTTAATTTGAGCCAGTTTGCTACAGCAGAAAAATATTCATGCAGCAACAGGAAATGTGAATTATAATTAATGGACATTTTTGTAGCGGTTGATACATTTCTATTAAGGGAAACTCAAGTCTGACATTTCTAAGTGGAAATTACAAACTTCAGAAGCCTTTTAAAACCTCAAATACACTACAAGTTTTACATTTGCTGCATTGAGGGAAAGTTAAGTTATTCTGCAGTGGGGGTGATCGAATTAAGATCCTACATCTGTACACATAATTCTACATGGTGATAGTGACAGACAACATTTAGAGACAGAATACAGACAGAAGAGTTTACACAAATGTCTGTACAACATTATACACAACTAGGAAGAGTGAGCATAGAGCTATAAGATAATGAACAGTGGATATACAGATATACAGTACAGTGGGAATACAGTTGATATACAGATATACAGTACAGTGGGAATACAGTTGGTATACAGATATAAAGTACAGTGGGAATACAGTTGGTATACAGATATACAGTACAGTGGGAATACAGTTGATATACAGATATACAGTACAGTGGAAATACAGTTGATATAGAGATATACAGTACAGTGGGAATACAGTTGATATACAGATATACAGTACAGTGGGAATACAGTTGGTATACAGATATACAGTACAGTGGGAATACAGTGGATATACAGATATACAGTACAGTGTGTATACAGTTGGTATACAGATATACAGAACAGTGGGAATACAGTTGATATACAGATATACAGTACAGTGGGAATACAGTTGATATACAGATATACAGTACAGTGGGAATACAGTTGATATACAGATATACAGTACAGTGGGAATACAGTTGATATACGGTGGATGTCCACATATACAGTACCAGTATAAATATATCTAAGAGGGATGAACAGAGTGCTAATGTAGTATAGTGCAGTTATTTAGTGTACAGTTCAGAGATGGCTTGATGTGGTGTGCAGCATAGAGTGTATAGTCCTTTAGTCTCTATGGGCCAGATGGTAGTGTACAGTTCAGAGATGGCTTGATGTGGTGAGCAGCATAGAGTGTATAGTCCTTTAGTCTCTATGGACCAGATGGTAGTGTACAGTTCAGAGATGGCTTGATGTGGTGTGCAGCGTAGAGTGTATAGTCCTTTAGTCTCTATGGACCAGATGGCCAGTTGGTCAGGGCCACAGCATGGGGAAAGAAACTGTTCAGATGGGGGTCTATAACATCCAATCACATAGGTTTACAGCAGCTGACAGTTGCAACGTTATTGCTAATAACTCAAACTGCCTTATTTAGATAAAAACATAATCTCTGTACAGATGTAGGATCTTATTTTGATCACCCTGTTGCAGGAGAACTAAAACTTGTAGTGTATTTGAGTGTATTTAAGCTTTAAAAAAGGTTTCTGAAGATTATCAATTCCACTTTTCTATTAAAAAATTGTTCATTAATTACAATCCGCATAATAATTAAAATGTCCTGTTGCTGCAGGATTATTTTCCTGCTGTAGCAAACTGGCTCAAATTAAGATCCTACATCTGTAGCAATACACCTCTCTTTGATGTACATGGCTATATCAGGATTGACTTTTGACCATTTTACATATTTTATTTACTGTTGTTTAGGCTGGTTGAATGAGTTGCCTATAAAAGCTACTTCATCTGCAAGAGAACAGGCGGCTGCACCAGCGACTGTAAGAAGTTATGTGATTTCCTCATATGAACATGAAAGTAAGTGTGTAGCCTACGCAGTTACACAATGGCTGTAGAAACTGTGGCACATATTTCTCGGTAACATTAGAAGTCAGATAAATGTGTTGATATGTAGGAAAGACGGGCAGACTCTCGTAGGTCTAGGCTAAACTACAAACTATTATAAGGTTAGGTCAACGTCAGACATTCAATGGTCAGAGTAGGTTTGAGCTATGATCACTTATCATGCAGACCAACCTGATGGTCTCAGTTTGAAATGGTGTGTAAAATACCATGCCTAGGCTACAAGCTCTGTCCTGCTACTGTTAGGTCTATAACGTTATGGGAACTGATCTGAACAGGTTTAGGCTGGTCATCTAGGATATGTAGGCTATAGCTGAGGTATAGACCTCCATCTGTATCAGGACTAGGCTCCTGCTACTGTTACTGTTATAACGTTATGGGAACTGATCTGAACAGGTTTAGGCTGGTCATCTAGGATATGTAGGCTATAGCTGAGGTATAGACCTCCATCTGTATCAGGACTAGGCTCCTGCTACTGTTAGGTCTATAACGTTATGGGAACTGATCTGAACAGGTTTAGGCTGGTCATCTAGGATATGTAGGCTATAGCTGAGGTATAGACCTCCATCTGTATCAGGACTAGGCTCCTGCTACTGTTACTGTTATAACGTTATGGGAACTGATCTGAACAGGTTTAGGCTGGTCATCTAGGCTATAGCTGAGGTCAGTGGTGATTTTAGCATGTCAATCTTGGTGGGGCAAAACATAAATAAAGGGGGATGCATGCCAGCAAAGCCACTCCACAACACAACACTAAACAATACATTCATTGCACTATAACGGTGACAAACGGTGCCCACAAACTGTCAGGGCCTACATAAAGCAGAGTCCCAACAGCAGAGTCCCAACAGCAGAGTCCCAACAGCAGAGTCCCAACAGCAGAGTCCCAACAGCAGAGTCCCAACAGCTGTCCTATCATTTCTCTTCATTATTTCTCTTCATATGACAAGGATTAAAAAGGATTTGCCTGTAGATTGTCGACCTGATTCGTGATGATGACTGCTGGCTAAGATTTTGAAAGTATGATGTTGACATGATCAGTTCAATCAAAGCTACTGTAGATATAATGTGATTTGACGTCATTTTGTCTGTTGGCCAATGACCTTCTTGGATGGGCACTTCTAATGTAACTCTGTGGCAGCACCCAAGGGGCTTGAATTTTCTAGCTCTACCCTTAGACTTGGCGGTGACGTAGTGTCCCCATGAGTGACAGAACACTGAGCCAATCACGAAGCAACGCTCTGTATTTTCTTCTGGCTGCCCCACCACCACAGAAAGCACTGAGCTAGGCTGAAACACCTGCATTTTGGAGCTGCCTTACTCAAGAAAACAAAAAAGAGACCATGTTTTTTTGTGGCTTTATTAACTCAATGATATATATATATATATTTTATAAAACAATTTTTGCTAACTGATATGTGACACGTATGAATGCCAAAATAACATGCAAAACAGGAAAGGCCACCTGCCCTGAATGACAGGTCGCTGGTTGAAAGAATGCCAAGAGTGTGCAAAGCTGTCATCAAGGCAAAAAGGTGGCTATTTGAAGAATCTCAAATATAAAATATATTTTGATTTGTTTAACACTTTTTTGGTTACTACATGATTCCATATGTGTTATTTCATAGTTTTGATGTCTTCACTATTATTCTGCAATGTAAAAAATAGTAAAAATAAAGACAAACCCTTGAATGAGTAGGTGTGTTTAAACTTTTGACCGGTAGTGTATATATTTTTTTACATTGTTAGCAAACTGATATGTGACATGTATTAATGCCACAATAACATGCAAAACAGGAAAGGCCACCTGCCCTGAATGACGGGTCGCCACTTGCTGAGGTATAGACCTTGATCTGCTTTACACAACAACAAAAAAACTGTTTTACATTATAACCTAGCCTACTTTAAATAATATAACATCTTTTCATTGTTGCAAAAAACCTTTCTGTATAGATCACTGATCCCCCCCAGATCAATCTAGCCTGTTTTAGCACTTCTGTCTACATTCTCAGATACGTTTAGAAAAGAACAGATTCACCGGATTCGTCATCATCCTCGAGGGACAGACGAACGACCTGCTAGCTAGCCAAGCTAGTCGGTACAGCTAGCTAAGCTAGCTACCACTACATCATCACCGGCTGCCTGCTTTTCTTGTGGACCGATGGAGCTCCCGGGTTGTTTCTTCCACCTGTTAAATACGGTGGAGGGCTTCTCCCTCTCTCGTTGACGGATGCTGGCTACCTACCATCCCTCTGTCCGGTTCTCCTCTTCACTAGATGGACGGTAACTTTAGTGTTTAACCCCTCTGTGTCCATGGACTGAACTTTTTGAATATTATTTTCGGGGCGCCTCAAGTTACATTTTTTACAAAGTTTATTTCTGATAAAATTAGTTCATTGCATCCGCCATGGAGCCCAGTTACATAATATTACCTTCTGTCCCTGGTTATGAAGTTCTCGCGAAAAAACAGGCCTTATGTTTGGGCATTTTTCACCCTGCCAGCTCCTATTAGTTCTACTGTAGGTTTACCTCAGGTAACTTATTATTAACAAGGTTACGGCTACTTGGTGAGCACGCTCAATGTTAACCTGAGTACATGTTGTGGTGAGCCACAGTCTAAGAGGTGTTGTCTGGCGCAAAGCCATCAAACGTTAAACATTTTCTGGTCATGGTTAAACATATTTGTTTTAAGAAAAAAGTGTACAATCTAAACAAAACGCATGTCCCTGTCCTCTTTTTCAAGATGTGGCAGATTTAAACTGCCAGAATACATTTTTTTATTAAGAAATAACAATTTTTCTGATGACTTGTTGTTTCTAAATGGCTGCTGGGTAATTTGATATGCATCAAATCTTCGTTCATAGGCATCAAATTGAGCGAATGCTGCGCAGGTTCACTGAGTTGCAAACCAAATGGGTATAATGGGGTGATTGTTGTCTAATCGGGTGGTCTAGCTAATGGATTTGTAGATCTCGACGCAGTTGCTACCTCAGATTATGAGCCTAGCAAGTGTCATATAGCTCAGTTGGTACAGCATGGCGCTTGCAACGCCAGGGTTGTGGGTTCGTTTCCCACGGGGGGCCAGTATGAAAATGTATGCACTCACTAACTGTAAGTTGCTCTGGATAAGAGCGTCTGCTAAATATGTAAAATATAAATGTAAAAAATGTAATGAATGAGTTATGTAGTACCCACAGATGGCCAAAGGGAGGCGCAAGAGTGCTATAAACCCATACAGTTTTTTGCCATAAAAACCCTAAACCTAACAATCAATCAAATGTATTTATAAAGCCCTTTTTACACCAGCAGATGTCACAAAGTGCTATACAGAAACTCTTACCCTACTTATAACCTATTTTAGCCGTAACCCTAACCCCTAATTCTAGGGTAGGGTAGCCTAGAAACACTTTTAGAAACTATTTTAGTAATAATATTATCTTAATAAATACAATTATAGTATTAAATAGTGTTTTAATTATTTTGTTGTTATTTTATTATATGTATAATAGCAAGACAGAACACTTGATAAATAAGACACATTTGTTTTATTTTTCAAATGTGGTTTGAATTGGGTGACCTAATAAACTCTGTGTGAAAGTCCAGCAATTGGCGTGGGGCAGGTTTGAGACTGATCTAATACATTTTATTTCTCAGCTGCCTCACCAACGTCTGTACGTGAATTAATAACTTTTAATAGCTAAATATTTCCAATAGATGGCAGCATAAGACCACGAAACATCAGTTATAGGCTACAAGCAGCAATATGATTGACATAAAATAGCATGCAACCAAATACTATGTGTCCCATGATTTTCTAAAATGGTCACCCATTACTTTAGTTAGCTATATATCTCGTATTAGGCCTGTGTTGCTTTTGGAAGAGCAATTAAATAGTGACTATAGCAGGTGTTGAACCCCTGGTAAATAATCACTAGTCAGATGCTCCAACCTCAACCCTAGTATACATGCATTTTTAAATATCTAATATTGCGATTAAACAACCTCGGAATAGATAAGACAAGAGTGCGTCTTCCAGCCCACCAATAAATTACATCATGCAACCCTCCCGGTTAGCAAATGTACCTCAACATGCCCCTCGCTTGTGCTAGAAGGCAGAGTGCTTGCTGCTGGTTGATGAATCTGACAATGAATGTACTAGGAAAATACGTTTTTCTCAACCAGAGGTGACTAAATTAATGTTCAGGCTTATTGATAATCATTATAGTAATGAAGTATGATTTCAAAACATGAGTATAAAAACAGGTAATAATAAACATGAATCATCATTATATTATTTCACAGTAATGTGTTAAATGCTTTTTCAGTCGTTCCTCTTGCGTTAGCAGTGAAAAGGGACAGTAAAAGCGTGTGCAGGAGTTTTCCTGTGAGGGGGAGTGGTGGTGTATCCAGGGAGAAAACTAAACGAACCTTCTGAAATGTCATTCATGGTCTTATGCTGCCATCTATTGGAATTATTTAGTAACTGCAGTAGTACTGAATAAAGTATATCCTTACTAAAGTAGTAATTCATTAATTAGTTAATTTTACCACTTACAACCATAAAATAACAATTTATAGCATAACAAACAATGAAACTGACATAAACCAAAAACACCATACATTTAGTTAACTATATATATATACTATTTATTTAGATGGATGACATTATCTGCCAAAGTAATACCACTGTAGATAAAGAAGAGCTCTCCAGTAGGTGAACCAAAACATTCAAAGGCCATTTTCTCAAAATTTAGGTTACAAGTTTATCATCTTTCAAAGCAGAATTACTTTCCCATTGTTCCTCAACTGTAGTGTATGATATACCTTTTTCTAGCTGAGTCTCTACTTTTATCCAATGTAAAAAACACAATTTCAAATTTTGCTACATAAGTTCGAGCCGGTCGGTCACATTTGACTGTGTAAAACCTAGCAGTGCTACTTATTTCTCTGAGTGAGGCAGATATATATTATTACTGTGTAAAACCTAGCAGTACTACTTATTTCTCTGAGAGTGAGGCAGGTATGTAGCATTTTGCAAAAAAACATGATTATTTGTCTCTCTGAAATGAAACCATCAAGTGATAGATTTTAAACAAATACATGTCTGTCATTGAACAACCCCATGCCATGATTAGATAGTGAAAAAACACACCAATCTCTTTCATAATTTCTTCAAACAATAAAAGCTAATTTACCAACATTTCTGAAAATGGATTTATAGCGTTTTTGAATGAAACTCTTCTTAAGTTTCCCCATCTGAGCTCAGAGTAGATGAGAGATGTAATGTTTGTCTCTGTTGTGTTGAAGCCCAATCAAGCAGGAGAGACCAGCCTCCCCCTGTACCCAGCTGTGTGTCCATGAAGAGTGACAAGTCTATGAATCTACCTATGAAGTTTAGAGAGGGAGACTTTTCTACTGAACAAAGGTAAGAAGAACTCATGGGTCATGGTCAGTGAGTTAAACAACACTGTCTCTAGTCATTTCTCCTCTCCCATTTTACCATTTATTTTTGTTGTTTTCATAATCCATAGGCTAAACCTTTTTTCCATTTTCATAGTCCTGAAACAATATTAAACAAACACAACATTCCCTCCCTGTGTGTGTGTGTGTGTGTGTCTGTGTCTGTGTCTGTGTCTGTGTCTGTGTCTGTGTGTGTGTGTGTGTGTGTGTGTGTGTGTGTGTGTGTGTGTGTGTGTGTGTGTGTGTGTGTGTGTGTGTGTGTGTGTGTGTGTGCGTGCGTGCGTCTGTGTGTCTGTGTCTGTGTCTGTGTCTGTGTCTGTGTCTGTGTCTGTGTCTGTGTGTGTGTGTGTGTGTGTGTGTGTGTGTGTGTGAGTGTGAGTGTGAGTGTAGTGTGTGTGTGTGTGTGTGAGTGTGTGTGTGTGTGTGTGTGTGTGTGTGTGCACTCCCTGGATGAGGAGATGTAATCTCATGTTTTGTCCACAGAAACCAACAGGAGAGATCAGAGACAGAGATTCTCAGTGGTCAGTCTTCCCAGAGTCATCAAACAGACCTGGCCTCCATATTCAGTGTATGGGGTCCTGTTATGTACATTAGTTTTTGTTTACCTCAAGTAAAGTTGATCTGTCAATCATTCATTAATGTGTTAATGAGAAAGCATTTAGTCTCTTGCTTAACTTATTTACTTGATTTATTTCAGTTGCTTGAAGAGAATATTATGACATTTGTGAAGAACGAGCTGAAGATGTTCAAGAGGATTCTTAGTCCAGAACTCCCAGAAGGCTTTGAGAGTCAGAAGCAGGATAAGGAAGTGGTGGACGCTGAAGATGAGAAGCAGGAGAGCAGTGCCAGAGAGGGGGCTCTGAAGATCACACTGCACGTCCTGAGGAAAATGAACCAGAAGGAGCTTGCTGACACACTGGAGAAAAGTAAGAGCTGTCTGCCTCATGTTGAATGCTGTTTTAGAACATTTAAAAGCTGTAGCTAAAGTACAGCTAAAGTAGCTGTGTAACTCAGTGATATTGTAAGCAGCCTTAACACAACACCTAGTGACCTCATGAAGTAACAGCAGGAATGTGTAGCAGAGAAAGAGAGAGAGAGAGAGAGAGAGAGAGAGAGAGAGAGAGAGAGAGAGAGAGAGAGAGAGAGAGAGAGAGAGAGAGAGAGAGAGAGAGAGAGAGAGAGAGAGAGAGAGAGAGAATTAATAATACCAATAATGTGTGTATTGCATTATGAAAATCAGTTAAGTGAAGAAATGATTATAATTTAAAATGTTATAACAGTCCTAGAATACTGTAGGCATTAAAACAGATGTAATATTAATATCCTCTGTTATTTCTTCATTCAGATGATCTTGCTGTGATTTGCCAACGTGAACTCAAATCTAATCTAAAGAAGAAGTTTCAATGTGTATTTGAGGGGATCGCTAAACAAGGAAACACAACACTTCTCAATAAGATCTACACAGAGCTCTACATCACAGAGGGTGGAACAGGAGAGGTCAATAATGAACATGAGCTGAGACAGATTGAGACAACAACCAGGAAACAAGCAAGACCAGAGACTGCAATCAAATGTAACGACATCTTCAAACCCTTAACTGGACAAGACAAACTTATCAGAACTGTGCTGACAAAGGGAGTCGCTGGCATTGGGAAAACAGTCTCTGTGCAGAAGTTCATTCTGGACTGGGCTGAAGGAAAAGCAAATCAGGACAAGTACAAAGTTCTGTTCATCTTTGATGAACCCACAGAAGGAGGAGTACTTCAGGAAGAGATTCAGTGATGAGGACCTGGCCAGCAGAATCATCTCACACATAAAGACATCAAGGAGCCTCCACATCATGTGCCACATTCCAGTCTTCTGTTGGATTTCTGCAACAGTCCTTGAACACATGTTGAGTACAGACCAGAGAGAAGAGATGCCCAAGACTCTGACTGAGATGTACTCACACCTTGTGGTGTTTCATACTGAACAGAATAATGAAAAGTATCTTGGGAAAGAAGAGACAGGTCCACACTGGAATAAAGAGAGCATTCTGTCACTGGGAAAACTGGCTTTTCAACAGCTTGTGAATGGCAATCTGATTTTCTATGAAGAAGACCTGAAAGAGGCTGGCATTGATGTCAATGAAGCCTCAGTGTACTCAGGATTGTGCACACATATCTTTAAAGAGGAATGTGGACTGTACCAGGACAAGGTGTACTGCTTCGTGCATCTGAGCATTCAGGAGTTTCTGGCTGCTGTATATGTGTTTCTCTCATTCATCAACAACAATGAGAATCTAATGGCCGAACCGCAAGTTACTGAAGTTACTGTCTACAAGAGTGCTGTGGATAAAGCCTTACAAAGTGAGACAGAAAACCTGGACCTGTTCGTCCCGCTTCCTTCTGGGCCTCTCACTGGAGTCCAATCAGAAGCACTTACGAGGTCTACTGACAAAGACAAGAAGCAGCTCACAGAGCCATGAAGAAACAGTCAAGTACATCAAGGAGAAGATCAGGGGAGAATCCCTCTCCAGAGAGGTGCATCAATCTGTTCCACTGTCTGAATGAACTGAATGACCATTCTCTAGTGGAGGAGATCCAAAGCTACCTGAGCTTAGGAAGTTTCTCAGAAGCCAAACTGTCACCTGCACAGTGGTCAGCTCTGGTCTTTGTGTTGCTGACTTCAGAAAAGGAGCTGGATGTGTTTGACCTGAAGAAATACTCCAGATCAGAGGAAGGTCTTCTGAGGCTGCTGCCAGTGGTCAAAGCCTCCAGAGCTGCTCTGTGAGTACATAAAATGACATTTAAGTACTAATCATCAGGAAGAAATATTCAGTTTAGAGAAATATATGTATTATTGAAAAACATATTGAATCAATGCATTGATGTTCACATTAGTATAACAATATGACCATACAATTCTAGGAGATGGAAGATGAATCTATATGTTGTTTAAGAGAATAAACCAAATGCATCTGCCATTGTCCTTCTACACTACTGGTGTTAAATTAACAGTGTGTTTGTGAAATCATGATGATCTCTCTGTCAGGCTGTCAGGCTGTGGAGTCACAGAGGAAGGCTGTGCTTCTCTGGTCTCAGCTCTGAAGTCAAACCCTTCACACCTAAGAGAGCTGGACCTGAGTAACAATGACCTGAAGGATTCAGGAGTGAAGCTGCTCTCTGCTGTCCTGGGGAATCCCCACTCAAACTGGAGACTCTGAGGTCAGTATTCCTGTATCACTCAATGACCACACACACACTGGACACACACACACACACACACACTGGACACACCCCCACTGGACACACACACTGGACACACACACACACATACTGGGCACACACACACATACTGGGCACACACACACAAAAACACAATGGACACACACACATTGGACACACACACACACACACACACACACACACACACACACTGGACACACACACACACTGTCACGATCGTCTTGAAAATGAGCAGACCAATGCGCAGCGTTGCGAGTGAACATGATGACTTTATTAATTAAAGCAACCACGGAAAAACAACAAAAGACGATAGTGAAGTCCAACAGACAAAATACTGAACCTGGAACACAAAAACCCACAAACAAACAGTGAAACACCACAGTATAAATATGGCTCCCAATCAGAGATAACGAGCCGACAGCTGACACTCGTTACCTCCGATTGGGAGTCAATGACCAAACATAGAAACAAACAACCTAGACTAACCAACATAGAAATACACCCAAGTCCCAACAAAACAACATACACTCTAGCTCACATACACAAGTCCTAGAGCCAGAGTGTCACAGTACCCCCTAAAGGTGCGAACTCCGCGCACCAGCCCACAGTCTAGGGGAGGGTCTGGGTGGCGTCTGTCTATGGTGGCGGCTCAGGCACTGGTCGTGGTCCCCACCCCACCATAGTCACTACCCGCTTGTGTAACCTCCTCCACATGACCACCCCCAACTAAACCCCACAGGATTAAGGGGGCAGCCCTGGACTAAGAGGCATCACCGGACTCAGGGGCAGCACCGGACTAAGGGGCAGCACCGGGCTAAGGGGCAGCACGGACTAAGAGGCAGCACCGGGCTAAGGGCAGCACCGGACTAAGGGGCAGCACCGGACTAAGGGGCAGCACCGGACTAAGGGCAGCACCGGGCTAAGGGGCAGCACCGGGCTAAGGAGCAGCACCGGGCTAAGGGGCAGTACCGGACTAAGGGCAGCTCCGGACTGAATGGCGGATCCTGGCTGGCTGGCTCTGGCGGATCCTGGCTGGCTGGCGGATCCGGGCTGGACGGCTCTGGCGGATCCCGGGGCTGGCTGGCTCTGGCGGATCCTGGCTGGCTGGCGGATCCCGGGCTGGGCGCTCTGGCGGATCCCGCCTGGGACGGCTCTGGCGGATCCTGGCTGAACGGCTCTGGCGGATCCTGGCTGAACGGCTCTGGCGGATCCTGGCTGGACGGCTCTGACGGATCCTGGCTGGACGGCTCTGGCGGATCCTGGCTGGACGGCTCTGGCAGATCCTGGCTGAACGGCTCTGGCGGATCCTGGCTGAACGGCTCTGGCGGATCCTGGCTGGACGGCTCTGGCGATCCGGGCTGCTCATGGCTGGCTGACGGATCTGGCTGCTCGCGGCTGGCTGACGGATCTGGCTGCTCATGGCTGGCTGACGGTGCAGGCTGAGCGGCTGGCTGTGGAGGCGGACCCCAGCCTCGGAGGAGTGGTCATCACCTCCCGCAGGACGGTTCCCATCTGCAGGAGCTGCTCTTGCTGGACCCGAACCTGGGCTTCCAGTCTTGTACGGGCTGCGTCGGCTCCTGCTGATTCCATCGCTGGTGTATGATTCTGTCTGGCGGAAGGCTCTAGCGGCTCCTGTCTGGCGGAAGGCTCTAGCGGCCCGGTCTGGCGTAGCACACCGTGGACCTGGTGCTTGGAGTAGGAACAGGCCGGTCCGTACCGGGAACACACACCACTGGCCTCAACCGAGGATCAGGAACGGGCCGGACCGGACTGGCAACACACATCAGTCCTTCACGCCGTGCCACAAACACTTCCCTCCTCTACTGCCAATGGCTCCCGTACTCCGTTAGCCTTTTCTCCTTTTCTCCCTGTGGCAGCCTCCTGCTGCCCAGCCGCCCAAGCCATGTGCCCCCAAAAATTTCTTGGGGTTGCCTCTCGTCCTTCCGACGAAAAACCTGCTGCCGCCGATGCTCCTCTCGCCAGGGCCTTGATCTTCCCCCAAGGTCCCACTTGCCCCCGAGCATGTCCTCCCAGGACCACGATTTGCCCACCTGGGCCATCGCCAGCCTCTCGATCTCCTTACCGGCGCCTCCACCCATGTCCAGTCTCTTTGCTCCTGGACACGCTGCTTGGTCCTTTGATGGTGGGTTTTTCTGTCACGATCGTCTTGAAAATGAGCAGACCAATGCGCGCGTTGCAGTGAACATGATGACTTTATTAATTAAAGCAACCACGGAAAAACAACAAAAGACGATAGTGAAGTCCAACAGACAAAATACTGAACCTGGAACACAAAAACCCACAAACAAACAGTGAAACACCACAGTATAAATATGGCTCCCAATCAGAGATAACGAGCCGACAGCTGACACTCGTTACCTCCGATTGGGAGTCAATGACCAAACATAGAAACAAACAACCTAGACTAACCAACATAGAAATACACCCAAGTCCCAACAAAACAACATACACTCTAGCTCACATACACAAGTCCTAGAGCCAGAGTGTCACACACACACTGGACACCCCCCCACTGGACACACACACTGGACACACACACACACACACATACACACTGGACACGCACACACAATGATTAATTTAGAAACATGTTATCTATTGTTATTAATGATACATTCATTCATTTATGTACAGTACCAGTCAAAAGTTTGGACACACCTACTCATTCAAGGGCTTTTCTTTATTTTTACTATTTTTTCCATTGTAGAATAATAGTGAAGACATCAACACTATGACATAACACATATGGAATCATGTAGAAAGTGTTAAACAAATAAAATATATTTGTTATTTGAAATTCTTCAAATAGCCACCCTGTGCCTTGATGACAGCTTTGCACACTCTTGGCATTCTCTCAACCAGCTTCACCTGGAATGCTTTTCCAACAGTCTTGAAGGAGTTCCCACATATGCTGAGCACTTGTTGGCTGCTTTTCCTTCCCTCTGCCGTCCGACTCATCCCAAACCATCTCAGTTGGGTTGAGGTCAGGTGATTATGGAGGCCAGGTCATCTGATGCAGCACTCAATCCCTCTCCTTACACAGCCTGGAAGTGTGTTGGGTCATTGTCCTGTTGAAAAACAAATGATAGTCCCACTAAGCCCAAACCAGATGGGATGGCGTATCGCTGCAGAATGCTGTGGTAGCCATGCTGGTTAAGTGTGCCTTGAATTCTAAATAATTCACAGACAGTGTCACCAGCAAAGCACCCCCACACCATAACACCTCCTCCTCTATGCTTTACGGTGGGAACTATACATGCCGAGATCATCCGTTCACCCACACCGCTTCTCACAAAGACACGGCGGTTGGAACCAAAAATCGCCCATTTGAACTCCAGACCAAAGGACAAATTTCCACCGGCATAATGTCCATTGCTCGTGTTTCTTGGCCCAAGCAAGTCTCTTCTTATTATTGGTGTCCTTTAGTAGTGGTTTCTTTGCAGCAATTCGACCATGAAGGCCTGATTCACACAGTCCCCTCTGAACAGTTGATGTTGAGATGTGTCTGTGACTTGAACTTTGTGATGGATTTATTTGGGCTGCAATTTCTGAGGCTGGTAACTCTAATGAACTTATCCTCTGCAGCAGAGGTAACTCTGGGTCTTCCATTCCTGTGGCGGTCCTCATGAGAGCCAGTTTCATCATAGCGCTTGATGTTTTTTGCGACTGCACTTGAAGAAATGTTCGAAGTTCTTGAAATGTTCCGTATTCACTGGCCGTCATGTCTTAAAGTTATTATGGACTGTCGTTTCTCTTTGCCTATTTGAGCTGTTCTTGCCATAATATGGACTTGGTCTTTTACCAAATAGGGCTATCTTCTGTATACCCCCCTACCTTGTCACAACACAACTGATTGGCTCAAACACATTAAGAAGGAAATAAATTCCACAAATTAACTTTTAAGAAGGCACACCTGTTAATTTAAATGCATTCCAGGTGACTACCTCATGAAGTTGGTTGAGAGAATGCCAAGAGTGTGCAAAGCTGTCATCAAGGCAAAGGGTGGCTATTTGAAGAATCTCAAATATAAAATATATTTGGATTAATTTAACACTTTTTTGGTTACTACATGATTCCATATGTGTTATTTCATAGTTTTGATGTCTTCACTATTATTATACTCTGTAGAACATTGTAAAAATAAAGAAAAACCCTTGAATGTGTAGGTGTGTCCAAACTTTTGACTGGTACTGTATATATACATATGTATATATGAATAGATATGGCAGGTTTCAGGACACTGATGTATCTGAAATTGTTGAAAGAATATATTTTCACACCAAAGAATAGCAGTGTGATTTTAATATGATTTTACTTTTGCAGGCTGTCACGCTGTCTAGTCACAGAGGAAGGCTGTGCTTCTCTGGTCTCAGCTCTGAAGTCAAACCCTCACACCTGAGAGAGCTGGACCTGAGGTAACAATGACCTGAAGGATTCAGGAGTGAAGCTGCTCTCTGCTGTCCTGGGAATCCCCACTGTAAACTGGAGACTCTGAGGTCAATATTCCTGTAGTTGGTCAACAAGTGATAACTGTTCACCAGATCCACATGTGTTTACCAGGCACACATAGTCCACACCATATGTGTTTGGACAGTGAAGCTTACAGTTTTAAATTTGGTGCTATGCTCCAGCATTTTGAATTTGAGATAGAATGTTTCATATTAAGTGACAGTATATAATTTCACCTTTTATTTGAGGGTATTTTCATACATATCTGTGTTACTGTTTAGAAATGAAAGCACTTTATGTGTCTAGTTCTCCCATTTGAAAAAGTCGTAATAATTTGGACATATTCACTTATATTGTATTAAAGTAGTCATAAGTTTAGTATTTGGTCCCATATTCCTTACCTGCAGTGATTACATCAAGCTTGTGATTCTACAAACTTGTTGAATACATTTGCAGTTTGTTTTAGTTGTGTTTTGGATAATGTTTTTCCCAATAGAAACTGAATGGTGAATAATGTCCTGTCATTTTGGAGTTACTTCACTTGTATTGTCAGTAAGAATAGAAGATGTTTCTGAACACTTCTACATTCATGTGGATGCTACCATGATTATGAATAATCATGAATTAATCGTGAATGATCATGAATGAGAAAGTTACAGAGGAAGAAGGATCATACCCCCTCTGTTATTGGTAATGGTGAGAGGTTAGCATGTTTTGTTGTAGCCTCTGTAACTTTCTCACTCATTATTATTCATGATTCATTCATGATTTTTCTTAATCATGTCATCATCAGGATTAATTTAGTAGTGTTTAGAAACATGTTATCTACTCACTTAGACAGAAAATTACTCCAGTCATCATCCACCATTCAGTTTCTATTGGACAAAACATAACCCAAAACACAACCAAAACAAACTGCAAATGCAACCAACGAGTTTGGGACCAAATATTTAACTTTTGACTACTTTAATACACTATAAGTGAATTGGACATAATACTTATGACTTCTTCAAATAGGGGGACTAGATACATAAAGTGCTTTGATTTCTAAACGGTGAATCAGATATGTATTAAAATACCCTCATATAAAAGGTGACATTATATACTGTCACCTCATATGAAACATTTGATCTGAAATCCAAAATGTTGGAATACAGAGCCACATTTAAAATGTTAGCTTCACTGTCAAACTAGATATGGTGTGGACTGTCTACTCAATACAATCTAAATCTGATACCTCACTGTCTGTCTTTTGACTGATACTGCTTTTTAAACTGCTCTGGTCAGTCTACTCAAATATTTGTAATATGCATTTTTCTCTCTAGACACAATATTATGATTTTCTAATAATGATATATATATATATATGGCAGGTTTCAGGACACTGGTATAAATAAAAATGTTGAAAAAATATATTGCCACTATTTTCACCACCAAAGAATTGCAGTGTGATTTTAATATGATTTGACTCTTTGCAGGCTGTCAGGCTGTCTAGTCACAGAGGAGGTATGATGAACACATGACATCTGTCTGTAACACAGGTGAGAGCTCCAGCCTCTAGCCCAGCCAGACTAGAAAACACTCATCTGAAATTGGACAATAAACTACAGTTTGTAATGAAATACAGGAATGTGTCTTTACCGGTTACTGCCACATCACTGAGCTTTCTACATCTGAATGAGTTTTCTACAGAGATGAAGCACAGTGGTCAAACAGCAGTGTTGACACTGTGACTATGGTGGGGCTGTTAAGCATGAAACACACTGAGAATCTCACTGCCGATATACTGCCGATGAGTACTTACTTTACATTACTGACTTTATTGTCCCCATGGGGACATTTTGTTGCACTATCATGCACATTTTAAAGTGGCGTTTATACAGTAGACAACAAATTGACAATACAAAACTCATAACAGTTACATACAGTATATATCAATGAAAGAGACTAGCCTGCTGGCCTTACTGGTGGATAGAACATTAGCCCAAGCTGTTTAGGAGGGATATCACACCTGGCACAAATGTTTGTCTAGTTCTGTTTTTCCTGCCGGGAAGTGCCCTGTACCTGCACCCAGAGGGGAGTAGTTCAAAGTTCAGGTACAGGGGTGGCTTGGGTCTAAAATGTTTTTGTGAGCCTTGCTGAGGGCTCTGAACTTAAAGATCTCATCACCTTGCTTGCTGTGGTGATAATCCTTCTCAGCATATTTTTCTGTCTGACAGTGGCATTGCCAAACCAACAAACAATGCAAAAGTTTAAATACTAAGATTTGTAAAACACAGTCAGTATAGTACAGTTAACATTAAAAGATCCCAGCTTTTTGAGAAAGTAAAGTCTCTGTTGACTCTTTTTTTGTAAATCAGGTCTGTAGATTTACTCTACTGAAGCTTATTGTCTAAGTGGACAGTCAGATATTTGTATTACTCTACAATCTCTATGTTCTGACCTCTGATAGATGTTGCAGAGGTGGGTGTTGTTCAGCTTCCTGAAGTCTATCTATGCACATCTCTTTGATCTTGTTGGTATTGAGGACCAAGTGTGATTCATCACACCATCCTACAAAGTCATTTAGTACTGGGCCATGACAGAGGGAGGCGTTCCTTCTCTTGCTAGAACAAAAATGGTACCTGCTGCGTGCCGACCAGTAGCAACGAACCTACCGATTCTACTTGTAGAATAGCAATGCTTGTCAGTGGCCAATAACTGACTTCTTGAGCCAGTCAGAGAGCACGAAACCCCATGTGGGGAGCCAGCAATATTTATTTTTAAAGAGGGCATTTTCTGCGTACATCCACAGATGAGCCAGTCACACTTCATATGCAAAGTAGGCTATGGGATGGTAGCTAGATAAGTGCACAGACGCAATGCACACAACACTAAATACTTCCTCCAAGACAGCTAACCACTGTAGTTAGTATTGCCATTATAATTAAATAACAATGGATTAGATTTACATTTACATTTTAGTCATTTAGCAGACGCTCTTATCCAGAGCGACTTACAGGAGCAATTAGGGTTGAGTGCCTTGCTCAAGGACACATCGGACAGATTTTTCACCTAGTCGGCTCAGGGATTAGAACCAGCGACCTTTCGGTTACTGGCACAACGCTCTTAACCACTAGGCTACCTGCCGCCACAGGCAGCTGTTTCCATTAAACAGCTGCCTGTGTTAGCTGCCTAGTTAGTGCAATGTCCTTAGCTAGCTAGCTATGTTGTGCTAGCTAAGCGAATATGCTAACATTAACTAGTTAGCTAAACATTTGGCTATGGGCTGGCACTGGCAATATGGGATTATGGAGAGTGCCTTAAATTGTTTCTTCATCATCTTGCTAGGTAGTTATCTAGTAGTGGCCATCTGGCTAGTATCAACAAGGGCTTTGTACAAAATAACGACATTAGCGCAGATAACTTGGAATCTAGACCATCAAAGCAATACGCACATATACGCATTGCCAAACAACGCTACTACCACCTTCTGGTTTGGAGTATTTTAACAAGGCTTAGTGGCTGACGACTTCAAGGTCTTTGCTGTGTGAACAAATACAGTGTGAATACATTAGTGAATACATAAAATATGTATTCACTAACTGTAAGTCGCTCTGGATAAGAGCGTCTGCTAAATGACTAAAATGTGAAATGTAAATGAACACATAAGAGATTGACTGCCGACACTGTTCAGAGGTGCTAGTACTAAATAAAGGGGGTGAAATAAAATAAATAAAAAAACTGTCGGCAGGCAAGCGTTTGACAATCCAACCGGTGTGTCTGAAGCTTTTAGAGGAGGAGACACCCTTCTGTGCGTCTGTCACAGCTGAAGACTAACACAGAGGAAGAGGGCTGTTGGTCTGAGAGGAGGAGTGAAAAGGAAGGTAGGGGAGAGATCAGGGCCTAAAGTGCTTAACAGTCCAGAGAGAGGAGTGTAGAGAAAGCCATCAAGGAGACCACACCTCTGTTAAAATGAAGAAGCACCAGTAACTACAACCACAACCCCCTCTGCTTCCTCTCTGGCCCCTCTCTACTATCCCCTCATTACCACTGGTGGTCCTGGAGGTAGAGCTCAGTGTTGCCAGATTGGGTAGTTTCACACCCAAAAGAAATGCGATGCAAGAAACATACAAATCCGCGCCACCCAGCTCACAGAGAAATCTGTTAAAATGTGGCTACTTTTTAGTGGATTGGGCAGATTTTGGTTCTGATTGTGCTAGAAAGTGGCAATAGAATCTGGCAACACTGGTAGAGCTTATACCGGCCTTGGGGGTGGGGAAGAAAGCCTCAGAGCAGCCTCCAAGTATGCTTTTATATTTTCCTTTAAGTGGAAAACATCAGATTTGTTCATGTTTAGCCTCTGGAAGACTATACAAGACTGAAAACTCAGAATGGATCCTGCTGGAACAACTAGCAGTGAGTAATGATAGGATGTGTCAACAGAACACTGAGGGATAGAGAGCAACTGGACATGCCTAGCTCTGGAACACAGTCCTAGTGGTGCTAGGCTTCTTCACTGGTTTATTTAGCTCTTAATGAAAGAAGAGAGAAGACAACGGAGGGAAAGACAAACAGAGAGGAAAGAAAGGGGAAGCTGCTGGTACTTTGGGAGACGATGATGAGTTTGCTGAGGTGCCAAGATAATTCACTGTAGAACAGTAGAGGACTCCACATACTCCCGCATAACTGACAGATCTCTGCTGCTAAGAGAGGCCCACACTCTCATACAGAGTACACACATAGAGCGTGATTTACCCTTTGGAGTCATGCACCGTATACCCTGACTGCACATGTACATATGCACGCACACACACACACACGCACACACACAGACAGAACTGATTTACTGGCTCCCTGAAGGCCTGATAAAACACTGTCTGCATGACCTCACTTCCTGTTGCTGCAGCCAGCGGGAGGATGGATAGACATTAACCCGCTGAGTGGTAGAGGAGATGAGGCACATACACACACATTTCCACTCAGGGTGTTTTACTGGCTGGGAATCTGCCCCCTGACCTTTCCCCTGTCATGCTTTAGGGGAGGTGGTCCGATCCTGACCTGTGACCCCCACATTGGCCCCTCGAACAAATTAAATCAATTTGTCCTTGGGGGTTAATAATGTTTTCCATCCTATCTATCTATATACAAGTTATAAAACTGAACCTCAACTCTCAGTCTCAATTACAGTTCCAGCAAGTTTAAGAGTGATGTCTGACGTGATGACATCATGAGGTTTTCCAACTTCTATCCCTCGTCGCTTAAATCATCCTTCAATTTGAATTCATCTTAAATAATTGTTTGCCCGCTGATGTCTGCCTTTAAATTATAGTATGGCTATTAGGAAATGCCTTTTTGGAAGTGAACCCCATCACTCAAGCTTGTGGCGTGAAGCGAGTTTTAGAAGATACATTTTCAGTGGACAACTTTCTTCTTTAATCGGTGCAATGTGTCGAGGAGTGAGGAAATACCTGGCCACAATTCCTGGCAAGCCCTGGGAGAATCTACTTCCATATGGACCATGACTTCAGATCAGTCCTTAGCAAAGCTGCACTGTTGAAAATGGTCAGACGGTAATTACTACGAATGGCTTCTTCAAACAGGTAAGATGACAGAGGTACCGGGAGTCAAGGCCAGACTCAGCGAGATGGCGGAGCACGTGGCACCCTATTCACATTGAACTACTTTTGACCAGTGCATTATATAGAGAATAGGGGGTTGTAGGAGCTATTCATCATGTTTGTGTTCTATTGATTTAATCCTATATTTACCTGTTTAGCACCTGACTGCCCGCTGATTTACATTTCCCCCATTGAATATATAAAAGGCTGCCAGGTGAATGAGACAATTAGCTGCAATTTTAAAGGAACCCGGTTGACTTTGTCTTTTAGATAGCTAGGTCTTTTAAATTTGCAAAAATAAAAATAAAAAGACACAATTGATGAAGGACGATGATTATGAAGACTAAATACATAAAATGTAAATGTTTGAGGACAGGGTTTTGTTCTTTCTGGATTCCACTAGAATGACGCTATTAGAGATCTCACATGAAGCCCTACCTAGACTGCAAGTGCCGGCATTTTTTCCTCTGGTCTAAAATAAAATATCGCAATGCCCCAGGGCAGTGATTGGGGACATTGCCCTGTGTAGGGTGGCGTCTTTCGGATGGGATGTTAAATGGGTGTCCTGACTCTCTGTGGTCACTAAAGATCCCATGGCACTTATTGTAAGAGTAGGGGTGTTAACCCCGGTGTCCTGGCTAAATTCCCAATCTGGACCCTCATACAATCATGGACACCTAATTAATTTTAATAATAATAATATGCCATTTAGCAGACGCTTTTATCCAAAGCGACTTACAGTCATGCGTGCATACATTTTTTTGTGTATGGGTGGTCCCGGGATCGAACCCACTACCTTGGCGTTACAAGCGCCGTGCTCTACCAGCTGAGCTACAGAGGACCACATCCCCTGCTTCCAATTGGCTCATTCATCCCGCCTCCTCTCCCCTGTAACTATTCCCCAAGTCGTTGCTGTAAATTAGAATGTGTTCTCAGTCAACTTACCTGGTAAAATAAGGGTAAAATAAAAAATACATTAAAATTGTGTGGGTGGGGAACTAGTGTGCCTGAGAGCACAGACAATTTTCAAACGTTTCATATCGTACTCTTTCTGTTAGTGACAATGATTTAAGAAAATAACAAAAATAAATGGAGTAAAATTATTGGATTTCTCTCTTTTATTGGATTGTGTGCAATGGAATTATCCCCAGGTCACTAGTAAGTGGCATCAATAACTTTTGTATTTGCCACTACAAACTGGTGAGATGACAGAGAGGTACCGGGAGGCCCAGGTCAAGGCCAGACTCAGTGTAATAATTGATGGAGGAGTGGGAGCAGGAGAGGTGGCCAGAGAGGTGTCCAGAGAGGGATGGATGAGAGGGGGCAGGAGAATGGGCCAGAGAGGGATGGAGGAGAGGGGGCAGGAGAATAGGCCAGAGAGGGATGGAGGAGAGGGATGGAGGAGTGGGAGCAGGAGAGGTGGCCAGAGAGGGATGGAGGAGAGGGGCCAGGAGAATAGGCCAGAGAGGGATGGAGGAGAGGGATGGAGGAGTGGGAGCAGGAGAGGTGGCCAGAGAGGGATGGGAGGAGAGGGCCAGGAGAGTGGGCCAGAGAGGGATGGAGGAGAGGGGGCAGGAGAGTGTGCCAGAGAGGGATGGAGGAGTGGGAGCAGGAGAGGTGGCCAGAGACGGATGGAGGAGAGGGGGGCAGGAGACAGCCACTGATGGGGATGAGGGGTAAGAGCAGTGTTGCTCATCGGAGGCGTGTACCACTGACACATACACACACACACCAGAGGAGGCTGGTAGGAGGAGCTATAGGAGGATGGGCATATTGGAATGGCTGGAATGGAATAAATGGAACGGTATCAAACACATCAAACATATGGAAACTCTTCCATTTATTCCATTCCAGCAATTACAATGAGCCTGTCCTCCTATACCTCCTCCCACCAGCCTCCTCTGACACACACGTATACATAAACACACTAGGCATTCATGCACCTAAGGGTATTCTGTTGATGCCTCTCTCTCTCTCTCGTTGCATCCAATGGCAGTGTACGCGATAAGCTAATGCAAAGGAGCTGCTTGTGGACTTGCCATCTCTAACGCAGTTCCACCTCCGATTTGATAGAATCTAGCCCTTCACATTGCATTATCCAGTAACCACATCAACCTTTAATACACATCTTATACTTTTCTCATATTTTGTGTGTTCTTTCTTCCATATGGGAATGAATGCTGACAAATAAATGCTCATATTATTTTATTGATGAAGTATTCCACTAAATGAAAGAAGATAGAAATGAACTTTTGACCAATGCTAGCTGATAATATTTACACTTCCATATGCGTTGTGTTCTTACATCTTCTTCAGTATGAGGTCTGGGATGTACACCATGTGATTTTCTTTGCCATATGCCTTTTTCAACAGCTTTTCTCTTTCTTTCTCCCTCTGTTTCTTTTCGTTATAGTTCCTTGCCACCTCGTCCAGGTGGGCTTTCACCCTCTCCTTATTCTTCCTCACTTCTTCCTTACTCTCTGCTTTTCTAGCTCTGAGCAGTTCTTTTACTTTGTTCTTCTCCAACAAGTCTCTTTCTTTCCCTCTCCTTTTTCTCCTGCTTTGCCCCTGACTCTCTGGGCGCGTTTAGTTTCCATCTGAAAGAGAAAGTCCATACATGTTGGTCAGTGATCTGAAATATTATTATTACTCCTTCTCTAGCATGCAGTCAACTTAATCTGTTGAATCTGATAGTATAACCATTAGGAGGTGACTTATGACCTCCCTGAACTGTGACTGGTTAAATGGAGTACTGTACCTGTGCCTGCTCTTGCTCTCTGAACCTCAGGACAGTCTGCATCTGGTAAAAGCTTTATGTACGCCTCCTTCATCCTCTCCACCACATCCCTCTTCTCTATTGCCCATCTCTCTTTGTCCCTTTGCATTTTCTCAATTTCACTACTCTTTCTCTCCCGCTCCTCTGTAATCTTCCAGTTCTCCTTCTCCATCTCTCTCTTTTCCATCTCCCCATCCCTTCTTCTCTTGTCCATTCAGGCACAGAATCCTCATCTTTTCTCTTTCCAGAGCCTCTATCGCTCTCTCCTTCTCTCTCAGCTCAATTATCCACTCCTCTGCTGCCTGCGTGCTCCTCCTCTTAATCTCCTCCTTCTCCTTCATCCATCTTTCCCCGTTGATCCAAGAGGCTTCGTAGGCCAGCCTTGGCCTTGGCCCATCTCCCCTGTCCTCCTTCCAGGCTACTAGGGTCTGATTCCTCTTCTGGTCTGCTTTGGCCAAAGCTGTCTCCAAACCATTTCTTATGAGGTTCCATCCATTCCTCTCTCTCACCCTCTCCTTCCCCACCCTTTCATTCTCAGCTAACAGTCTCTTCTTGTTCTCCACTGTCACCTTCCATAACTTGGCCAAGGACATCTTCACCTTTGATATCTTGTCCACCATTGTTTGTTTGTCGGTCGCTGCGCTTTCTCTCTGTTTGTCCATCACCTCTCGCTGCCTTTCATTCTCAGCTAACAGCCTCGTGTTCTCCACGGTCAACTTCCCTATCTTGGCCAAGTGCAGTATGTTCTGCACCTTCAGCTTTGCCATCTTGAGCTCCATATTTTTTCTGTCTGACACTGCACTTTCTCTCTGTTTCTCAAACAACTCTCTCTCCAGCTTCCATTGGTAGCAGTTTACCTCAATAGAAGCCTCAGTCTCCCTTATCTGTCTCAGCAACTCTTCAATTAGCCTTTCTCTTTCTTGCTCTGGTTCCACCCTCACCTTGTTGACTTCCTCCAACACCTCTCTCTGCAGCTTCCACCGGTAGTGGTCTACCTTGTTACAAGTCTCAATCTCCTTTCTCATTCTCAGCAGCCCCTCCATTTCTCTTTGTCTTTCTATCTCTCGTTTCCCCCCTCATCTTGTTGCCTTTCTCCATCTCCTCACTTTCAGTCATCTCTTTCTCCATCTCAATGACTTCTCTCTGCATCAATATGTATGGAGAAACATGTATTCCTTATTTTTTTATTTTGTGTGAATCTTTTCCATGTCATTTTCTTAAAACTGTCTGGCCATGCCAGTTTTTCCAACTTCAGTTACCTTCCAGGCTAACTGGTATAATTTATTAAATGGTAATAAGTAGGCCTACCTTCACTGATTTCCTTAGAAGTCAAACACTTTTACACATTATTATGTTCTAACTCACCTCTCCTCCCGCGATCTGTCCACTTATGAAGATTTAAAAAGATATACACTTGAGTAGTTATGGTGTGGTGAATGGATATGCTGGTTGTTTTTCTTTGGTTTGGAACTTGTTGTAGCCAAGTTCTAATTCCAAATTCTATGGTTGTAGCCTAGCTTAATTGTTGAGTCATAATGAGATTGGAATGTTGGCTTGAATTCTGTATTATGGACAAAAATCTCAGAATTCTGAAGATTTTAGAATTATATTTAAAAATTATTGTTTGTCATACATTCTATATACATCATTCTAGCCCTTGGATGCTCTCTCGGGTTATAAGTCTTATATTCTCAGCCCAAAGAAATTTGGTCTATTTCAAAAATATTCAAAATAAGGATTACTTTGTAAGTATTGGTTGTTATGGTGCCATGAGGAAGCCTAGGCAGAGAGCTCTGTTAATATGTGACCCCCCTCACACACACACACTCACTTAAAGACCTTGAAGTTTGGTTTGGAAACAACATCACATTTGTCCTGGCAATGAAGGTCTGTCTTCTGGAACACTCATGAAAAAAGAGAATGGTTTTCGTTTAAGTTGTCCACTTTAAAAACCCTTCAGCTTCTTCTCGCTGAGTTGCTTGAGGACACGGTAGCGCTATGGCGAGGAGGCACAAGATAGGTCCTTAAAATAAATTAACTAAGGCTACTTAACACTGTAGAAACTCTGGAATCACACTTTGTTGGCATAAAGACACCCACAATCTCTCCTTCTATCTCGGTACATTATGTGTTGCACCAACGAGTGTTCAGTCCTTGCACACCATATAATGGAGGGTGTCATTCCAAAATACCCCTTCGCTGCATTGAACCTGCTAATTACCGAGACAGTTGAGCGTTAAAATGATTGAGAATGACTTTCACCACTAAATAAACTTCCACAGTTTGACAAAGACACATCAGGGGAAAACAGCTACTCGTATTAAAAACCTTTCATTATGGCGATAGCTATTTGCTGCAGTGACTGAGAGCCAATTGAGGCCCAGTATTCTCAGTGCTTCTGGGGCCTGTGCAGTGCAGGTGAATGGTGTGCGTGTGTGTATGTGTGAAATGTAGGATTGTCTGAGCACAAACAGAGCTACTTATTTTGGCAACGCATGAAGCAGAGTTAGCAAACAGCTTGAGTGATGAATGACAGGCTGCTAGGAGAGGCAGAGAACCCAAAGATCCTTCCTCACTCACACTCCCAGAAAAAGCTTTTGAGTTGCTGTGGATCCAGTGGTTTGTGTGTGTGTGTGTGTGTGTGTGTGTCCAGTGTGTGTGTGTGTGTGTGTGTGTCCAGTGTGTGTCCTGTGTGTGTGTGTGTGTCCAGTGTGTGTATGTGTGTGTGTCCGGTGTGTGTGTGTGTGTGTATCCTGTGTGTATGTGTGTGTGTGTCCAGTGTGTGTGTCCAGTGTGTGTGTGTGTGTGTGCAGTGTGTGTGTCCAGTGTGTGTGTCGTGTTTGTGTCCTGTGTGTGTGTGTCCAGTGTGTGTGTGTTTGTGTCCAGTGTGTGTGTGTGTCCAGTATGTGTGTGTGTGTGTGTGTGTGTGTCCAGTGTGTATGTGTGTGTGTGTCCAGTGTGTGTGTCAAGTGCGTGTGTGTCCAGGGTGAGTGTGTGTTCATTTTGTGGAAACACAAACACACACACACACACACTGGACACACACACACACTGGACACACACACACACTGGACACAAACACACACTGGACACACACACAAACACACTGGTCACACACACAGGACACACTCACACACTAGACACACACACTGGACACACACACTGCACACACACTGCACACACACACACACACACACACACACACATACACACACACCAGAGCACACACACACACACACACACACACACACACACACACACACACACTGGACACACACTGGACACACACAGGACACACACATACACAGGTCACACACACACTGGACACACACACACACAGAAACACACACACACACACACACACAAGACACACACACACACACACACACAAGACACACACACACACACACACTGGACATACACACACACACTGGACACACACACAAACTGGACACACACACACAAACTGGACACACACAGTGGACACACAGGACACACACACACACAGGACACACACACAGGCACTGGACACACAGACACACACACACACACACACACACTGGACACACACACACATACTGGACACACACACACACACTGGACACACACACACACACTGGACACACACACAGACACACACACACACACTGGACACTCGACAAACACACAGACACACAAGTGACACACAGACTAGACACACACACACAAACACACTCGACACACACACACACGTACTGGACACACATACACACACTGGACACACACACAGACAAGCATTCTTACCACCGCTTGGACAAAGTTATATGCTGACTGTGTGTGTGTGTGTGTGTGTGTCCAGTGTGTGTGTCCAGTGTGTGTGTGTGTGTGTGTGTGTGAGTTCAGGTGTTTCCCTCAATGACTGTCTGTTCTTCTGCTTACCGCTACAGTGTGGATCATGTTGGAGAGAACAGAATGAAACCTGGACTTAGAAAATGTGAGTGTTGACTGCTGTGAAGAATATGACTAAGAATAAGTCTTAATTCAAGTGAAGTCAAAGTCAAAGACCACCATCATTACTTACTTGGTCATATTAAATATCAGCTGTAGTTCTACAGAAGCACAAATCAGGAAAATTTACAAAGAGTTGGTTTGACAATGTGTGTGTCTGTGTTTGTGTGTGGCATGTTCGTCTTAAGTTAGAAATGTGTGTGTGTGTGTGTTCAGAAAGTGTATGTGTGTCCATTGTGTGTGTGTGTGTGTGTGTTCAGGATGTGTGTGTTTGTGTCTGTGTGTGTTCAGTGTGTGTGTGTGTGTGTGTGTGTGTGTGTGTTCAGGATGTGTGTGTGTTCAATGTGTGTGTGTGTGTGTGTAATTAATGGGAATAAGTGTGTTTTATTTTACCATACAGTATAACATATGATCAGAACTGATCTGAGGAGAACAGAAAGGTGACATGGAGGAGAGAGAAGCAGCCGTATCCTGATCACCCAGAGAGATTTGAGGACTGGAAACAGGTGCTGTGTAGAGAGGGTCTGACTGGGCGCTGTTACTGGGAGGTAGAGTGGAGTGGGAGAGGGGCTGTTATAGGGAGTGGCATATAAAGGAATCAGCAGGAGAGGAGGGGGTGATGACTTTGGGATTGGATGGAATGACAAGTCCTGGAGTCTGTTCTGCTCTGACAACAGTTACTCTGCCTGTCACAATAATAAGTCCACTACCATAGACCCCTCCTCCAGCTCCCACAGAGTAGGAGTGTATCTGGACTGGCCAGCCGGCACTCTGTCCTTCTACAGAGTCTCCTCTGACACACTGACCCACCTGAACACATTCCACTCCACATTCACTGAGTCCCTCTATCCAGGGTTTAGGGTTTGTTATGACTCCTCAGTGTCCCTGTAAATAATAACCATGGTAACACTGACACACACACACACACACTGGACAAACACACACACTGGCCACACACACACATACACTGGACACAAACACACACTGGACACACACACTGGACACACACACACTGGACACACACACACACACTGGACACACACACACTGGACACACACACACACTGGCCACACACACACACACACTGGACACACACACTGGACACACACACACTGGACACACACACACACACACACACACTGGACACACATACACACACACTGGACACACACACTGGACACACACAAACACACTAGACACACACTGGACAAACACACACACAAACACACACTGGACACACACACACTGGACACACACAAACACACACACTGGACACACATACACACACACTGGACACATACACACACTGGACACACACACACTGGACACACACACACACTGGACACACACACACACACACACACACACACACTGGACACACACACACACTGGACACACACACACTGGACACACACACACACACACACACTAGATTCACACACACACACACACTGGACACACACAAACACTGGACACACACACACACACACACACACTGGACACACACACACACATACTGAACACACACACACACTGGACACACAATGACACACACTGGAAACACAAACACACTTGATACACACACACTGTACACACTCACACACACACACTGAACACACACACACACCGGACAAACACACACTGGATACACACACACACACAGGACACACACACACTGATCACACACACACACACTGGACACACACAGGACAAACACACCCACACACTGGACACACACACACACAATGGACACACACACACTCTGGACACACACACACACTGGACACACACACACACACTGAACACACACACACTGGACACACACACACTGGACACACACACTGGACACATTCACACACACACACACACACACACACACACACTGGACAAACACACACACACACACACAGGACAGACACTCATACACACTGGACACACACTCATACACACTGGACACACACACATACACACTGGAAACACACACAGGACACACACATACACACAGCACACACACACTCACACACACACTGGACGCACACACTGGACACACACACATACGCTGGACACACACACACTGGACACACACACACACTGGACACACACACACACACACACACAAACACTGGACACACACACACACTGGACACACACACACTGGACACACACACACACACACTAGATTCACACACACACACACACTGGACACACACAAACACTGGACACACACACACACACACACACACACACACACACACACACACACACACTGGACACACACACACACATACTGAACACACACACACACTGGACACACAATGACACACACTGGAAACACAAACACACTTGATACACACACACTGTACACACTCACACACACACACTGAACACACACACACACCGGACAAACACACACTGGATACACACACACACACAGGACACACACACACTGATCACACACACACACACTGGACACACACAGGACAAACACACCCACACACTGGACACACACACACACAATGGACACACACACACTCTGGACACACACACACACTGGACACACACACACACACTGAACACACAGACACTGGACACACACACACTGGACACACACACTGGACACATACACACACACACACACACACACACACACACACACACACACACTGGACAAACACACACACACACACACACAGGACAGACACTCATACACACTGGACACACACTCATACACACTGGACAAACACACATACACACTGGAAACACACACAGGACACACACATACACACTGCACACACACACTCACACACACACTGGACGCACACACTGGACACACACACATACGCTGGACACACACACACTGGACACACACACACATACACACTGGAAACACACACCTGACACACACACCCACAGGACACACACACTGGACACACACACACACACACACACACTGGACACACACACTCACACTGGACACACACACACACACTGGACACACACACACACACACACACACACACAATGGACACACACACACACTGGACACATTTCCATGTGTTGTATTTTGATGAAAGGAAATCCCATGTAGCCTACTGGACAGGACTTTGCTATGGCATCTTCTGTTTGGGTGTCTAGTGTTTCACCCCTGACCTCCTCACACCGTCTCACTGTCCATGTCTGCTTTTAGCTCCCACCTCTACTTCACTGTGTTATAATGGACCTTATGCTTGTTATGTCACCTCTGTAACCAGTTATCAAACATACTGACCTTTCTGACCCTATCCCATGGCCCTACTTTCTACAACTGAACATTTAAATTCCTCTATGAGTTTTGTTTCGTGTCCATTTACTTATTTATGTATTTGTTGTATATTGGGGTTGTGCTGCAGAGCATCATGGGGGTTTGTATGTGTTGAGATGATCACGTTCCAGATAAATGGTTGAACTGATTCCTTTCTCCTGTCTCATCATTGTTGAGTTGTTATACAGACGTGGTTATGAAACCCACTAGACATAACAAAAGATTGGTGATGAGTAAGTCTGAATCTACAGGAACTATTTTGTCTGGAAGAAGTGGGTTTTTACAACTGTTTAAAACTGTTATTTTCTGTGGTCCAGTCTAGGCTAATGTTAGCACAGTGTATTGCTAGCAGAGGCAAGTGCATAGTCGAGCTAGCTAAGAAAGAGAGTTAACCAGTGGTGTAAAGTACTTAAGTAAAAATACTTTAAAATACTACTGAAGTAGTTTTTTGGGGTATCTGTACTTGACTTTACTATTTATATTTTTGACAACTTTTACTTTTACTTCACTACATTCCCCCCCCCGCCTTATCTTAGCTCATTGGTCACCATAGCAACACCCACCCGTAGTCTGCGCTCCAGCGGGTATATCTCACTGGTCATCCCCAAAGCCAACACCTCCTTTGGCGCAATTCCTTCCAGTTCTCTGCTGCCAATGACTGGAACAAATTGCAAAAATCTCTGAAGCTGGAGACTCTTATCTCCCTCACTAACTTTAAGCATCAGTTGTCAGAGCACCTTACCGATCACTGCACCTGTACACAGCCCATCTGAAATTAGCCCGCCCAACTACCTCATCCCTATATTGTTATCTATTTTGCTCATTTGTACCCCAGTATCTCTATTTGCACATCATCTCTTGCACATCTATCATTCCAGTGTTAATACTAATTGTAATTATTTTGCACTATAGCCTATTTTATTGCCTACCTCCATAACTTGCTAAATTTGCACACTGTATATTATATGTATTTCTGTTGTATTTTGACTTTGTTTTGTTTTACCCCATATGTAACTCTGTTTGTTTTTATCGCACTGCTATGCTTTATCTTGGCCAGGTCGCAGTTGTAAATGAGAACTTGTTCTCAACTGGTTTACCTGGTTAAATAAAGGTGAAAAAAAAAAAAAAAAAAAAAAGAAAAATAAAGAAAATAATGTACTTTTTACTCCATACATTTTCCCTGACACCCAAAAGTACTCGTTACATTTTGAATGCTTAGCAGGACAGAAAATAGTCCAATTCAAACACTTATCAAGAGAACCTCCCTACTGCCTCTGATCTGGCAGACTCACTAAACACAAATGCTTAGTTTGTAAATTGTCTGAGTGTTGGAGTGTGCCTCTGGCTGAACGTACATTTTAAAAACAAGAAAATCGTCTGGTTTGCTTTATGTAAGGAATTTGAAATGATTTATACTTGTACTTTTACTTTTGATACTTTAGTATATTATAGCAATTACATTTACTTTTGATACTTAAGTATATTTAAAACCAAATACTTTTAGACTTTTACTCAAGTAGTATTTTACTGGGTGACTTTCACTTTTAGTTGAGTCATTTTCTATTAAGGGATCTTTACTTTTACTCAAGTATGACAATTGGGTACTTTTTCCACCACTGGAGTTAACATCGTCATGGACGGCAGAAAAGGACTGGAGACGGACAGTGGAGCAGAAAAACCAGGAAACCTGATTAAAAAGGAGGAATATGCAGTGATTAAAGGAAAGGACATCTATTCAACTGTGAAGACAAACCTTTTAAATAAATCTGCTAAATGAGCGAACTTAGGAGGAAACGTCAGTGAGTGAAGTGAATGAAGATCACGTGACTGAGGAAAATATTGCTTTGGTTGAGGACAATATTGAAGTGAGTGACAATCAGAAGATTATTGAGAAATGAACAATTATTGGAATTGATGGAAACATTGGACAGTTTGATAAAAGTATTGAGCAGTGGAGCTCATATACAGAACGGTTTGAATATTTTGTTATTGTAATTGACATGGATGAGGACAACATTGTGCCTCCGTGTTTTAGTGTAATGGGGCCAAAGATATTTAATTTACAAGGCAGCCTGCTACAGCCAGACAGAACAGGTAATAAGACGTATGGAGATATTGTGGAGATACTTAAAGGACATTTTTCACCAGAACCACTAGTTAATGCTGAAAGGTTCAGGTTCCACAGGAGACATCAGGAAGAGGGAGAATCAGTAACAATGTTTGCTGCTGCATTAAATAAACTATCAGAACACTGAGTTTAATGCTGTTCTAAATGACATCATTAGAGACAGACTAGTATGTGGGCTACGGAGTGAAGCTACACAAAAGAGACTGTTGACTGAAAGTCATCTGACCTTGGCAAAGGACATTGGAATCAGTGTGTCCATGGAACTAGCTGCTAAAGAGGCTCACCAGTTGAGTTCATCAGGAACTTAGTGGGTTCATCTAACAATCCTAATTATCAGCTGATACATTTTAATCTCATACACAGGGTAAACCTTCCACCTAGAAAACATAATTTAATGAACATATTAACCTCTCTTCTGTGTGATCTATGTAATCAATGTAAGGTTCTGTATTTATTTTTCTCAGTTCACCTTGAGTTCTTGAACGTAGCCCTGTTTCTTTGTGTTCTTGAACGTAGCCCTGTTTCTTTGTGTTCTTGAACGTAGCCCTGTTTCTTTGTGTTCTTGAACGTAGCCCTGTTTCTTTGTGTTCTTGAACGTAGCCCTGTTTCTTTGTGTTCTTGAACGTACCCCTGTTTCTTTGTGTTCTTGAACGTAGCCCTGTTTCTTTGTGTTCTTGAACGTAGCCCTGTTTCTTTGTGTTCTTGAACGTAGCCCTGTTTCTTTGTGTTCTTGAACGTACCCCTGTTTCTTTGTGTTCTTGAATGTAGCCCTGTTTCTTTGTGTTCTTGAACGTAGCCCTGTTTCTTTGTGTTCTTGAACGTAGCCCTGTTTCTTTGTGTTCTTGAACGTAGCCCTGTTTCTTTGTGTTCTTGAACGTAGCCCTGTTTCTTTGTGTTCTTGAACGTAGCCCTGTTTCTTTGTGTTCTTGAACGTAGCCCTGTCTTCCATGTTTGTTCATTGATTTCACCTGTGTTAGTTACTCACCTGGTCTCATCAGCTCCTTATTTAGTTCAGTTCATTCTGTTTGTACCTTGTGAGGTATTGTTCGTTTTGACTCTACTAAGACTTTTCCTAGCTCGTTTGTGAGAACCAGTTATAGCCTTCAGTCCTAGTTTTGATTCACCTGCCTGTTTGCCTACCTGTGTATGACCATTGCCTGCCTGTGACCACGATTCCTGTCTTCTGTAAAGGCGTAATACACACCTGCTGCGCTCTGCGCGTGAATCTACACCTTTTTCTCCCTGAGTATTCATTACAGTACCCTAATGTTAAGTTTCATAAATGTATAGTTATTAGGTGCTGACATCTTTAAAGATAATAAGAAAGAGGGAAAAAGATAGAAACTAAATGAAATTATGAAAGTATAAAATAGTAACCATCTGGTGAGCTAATACCCTGACCCTACCACAAACCCACCAACCCCCTCCCCAACTGAGGGAGTTAATAAACCATACCCTTAGATGCTAGTCTTTAAGCTAGATGTACCTGCTATGCATAGCATCGCCCCAAAGAGGTTCATTCTAAATTATATGGATATGGCATTAGAAGTGCATTGACTGTTCCCTGTAACATGAATATATTGTTAGTCGAGTCACAAAATACAATTTGAATCAAAGCGACAAACATCGGCAACAATAATGACTGGACTATTTATCCCCACTTGAGCATGTCTCAACAACAACAACAACAACAACAGAGGATGTGTTCATAGTCACCAACAGCGCCTACCCGCACACACAAACGTCAACCAATCGGCATTTTATTTATTTTATTTTTATTTCACCTTTATTTCACCAGGTAAGAAGCCAGTTGAGAACAAGTTCTCATTTACAACTGTGACCTGGCCAAGATAAAGCACCAAGGCGCCCTGAAACCTGCGCTGTGAAACCAACGCACCCAACCAGCACAGGAAAAAAGACATCAAGCTATGATGAATGAATGAAAACCTTTACCAGACGATAACTATTATCCCTCAAATATAAAATAGAGACAATTAGTTACACAATCACCATCCTCCTGAGTTCACCCTCCCAACCCCCCATTATATATATTTATATACACATGTACACACACACACAACTGTCCAGCTATCAGCTAGCTGGCAATTAGGTGTCCAGCCAGTGAGGAGCTTCTCCCTGCCTCGGTATCACTAACGCTAGCATACATCTCTAACAATAAACAAGCCAGCAAACGCAATAGTAGCTACAATTCCCTGAAGTAATATAAACTACATAGTTAGGCTTGAAACCCAGTCAAAAGCCACATCACTATTTAACCAAACCCCACTGGACCTCTATGGGTAAAATAAAAGTATCCAGAAAGAAAATGTAACTACCTGGCATAGTGTGGCTGTAGCTATAGTAACACCCTGGTAAACTTAGCGAGCTGGCTAAATAGCGCAGGCAACATTAGCTATGATCCAACTTTACCTGGCCTGTCATTATGGCGCTAGCCATCTAGCCAGCCAGCCAGCCGATCCTATGAGTCATTTGGATGTATACTCATGTTCTAACAGTTCACTATCCACTGTATCCAAGTTCAAAAGACAGTTCCTCCTGATGTAGTAGACGGGAACAAGTCAGGGAGTTCTTTCCTCATGTATGTTTCAGCCGTCTTCACAGAGTCAAATGTGTGCTCACCATTCTTGGTTTACGTCCACAAAGTCATCGGGTAGCAGCAGGCCGTATGCCGAGCCAGCCTGCCGCAGAAGCCTCTTCAGTGGTGAGAAAGACATCCTCCTCTTGTGTAGTATGGGAGAAAGATCCGGAAAGATCGTGATTCTGGCATCTCCGTACTTGAGCTCTCCCTTTGCTCGGGCAGCAGAGAGGATGCGGACAGTGTCCTGGTACCGTAGAAATGTAATGACAAATGCCCTGGGTGCAACCTGGCCAGGCAGCCGCCTCCGTAGGGTGCGATGGACCCTCTCCATTTCCAGTGGGTGCGCGGAAGGGGGTAGATCCAGAATTTTGGGAATCCATTCCTGTAGAAAGGAGATGGTGTCTCGTCCCTCCACGGCCTCCGGGAAACCTTGAAATCTCAAATTCAAGCACTTTTGGAAATTTTCGTAAGAATCTAATTTCTTGAGTTTAGAGATGGCATCTTCCAACTCTTTGTGCTTTTGATCCACTTCCAGGCGGACGTCCAGGATGGCAGCCTGTTGGTCAGCATGGTCTTTTTGTAACTTTGTCACTCGTTCCCTTTGTGACTTTCTGGTCTTCGTGGAGTTTATCGACCAGCACATACATTTTGCTGAGGCATTCAGAAAGTGTCTCTTGGATTTTAGTTATACCCTTGTCCATCACCATTCTGAACCATGCTGGAGCTTCTTCTGAGCTAGCATCCGCCGAGGCCGAAGAAGGGCTGTGAAACACTAGTGGTTCTGGGGGGGGGCAGTGCCCCTGTGAAAACAAGCTTGGACCCCCTTGTGGCCCCTCTAAATGTGGAGTCTGAAATCATTATCACAGAATACATTTTTGCGATCATGTTCTTTTTTAATTTTTTTTACATCCGTTATTAGACAGTGGCGAAGCGGAACACTAAAGTAACCCAACACATTTTCTAGTGGGACTCCTTTAGGCAGAACACAACAGTATCGTACCACATGGATCTGCAAGTTTTTTTCTATTCAGAAGTTGAAAGAAATTTGGCGCGAATAATATCGTTCAAGCAAGAAGAAGGAAATAAAGAGAGGTGAGCAACATGTTGAATATGTTGTATTTGTAACATCGTTAACTATTAAATGCATTACAGAAGTGTAACGTTAGATCAGCTAATGTTAACCTGTCCGTTTGTTACTTTCTTTGTGAATTAATTAACGAATTGGCTTGAATCCTGGGCTATGTATTCGTTTGCATTGTTTTTGGTTTAGTTTTGTAGCTAATTCTAACAGTCAGGCATCGAGAATGTATGGCAATATGAAAAAGGATATCATATTTGATCAAAAACGCATGTTGCTGAGTGCTTTTACTTAAACCACACTCAGTAAACGCATTGTAACGTTAAAAGGTTAGACATGAAAGCTAGCTACCTAGCAAGTCAGTTATTTTCAGTAAATGAATGAATAAGCTTGGTCCCCATAGCTTTTGCTCTATAGTTGTCACCAACATGAAGAGAAAAAAGGACTTCATGTTTCTTCCAAAGAAAAGACAAGGCAGAAAGTCAGACAGAGCCAGAGGGTTCAGGTGTGGAGAGAGCAAGAGAGAGCAGAGAGAGACAGCAGGAAGACCATTGGAGAGACTGAGAGTGATGTCAGCCAATCCCGGGAGGAGACACCGGTGCAGCCAGTGATGAACATGGACCCAAGAACTCTGATGGGGGACAGGAGGAGGAGCTTCAAGGCGGCCTGGTACCACATCCACCCCTGGCTTCAATATTCAAACAAATCAGACTCTGTGGTTTGTTACGCCTGTCTCAGAGACTGGATTAGATTCAAAATGGGGTTTTAACAACTGGAAGAAGGCAACTTACAAAGACAGGAGGATTTGCAATTCATGCAAGGTCTGAGCGGCACAAACAAGCAATGATTACATGGAGAGTCTATCAGAAAGCTGTAAAAAGTAATGCAACACTGGTAAATGCCCTAAACAAGGAACACAACAAACAGGTTCAAGAAAATGGGGACTATATTAAAACAATAGGAGAAGTACTACTACTTACAGCCACACAAAACATTGCACAAAGAGGACACGATGAGTCTGCAGAGTCTGATAATAAAGGGAACGTCATGGCAATCCTAGAAACAATAGCTAAGCATGACACAACTGTGGAAAAAAGGTTGACTTCTATTAATAACGCAAAATACCCAAGCAAAGGGATTCAGAATGAGGTTCTGAGTTGTTTGGCAGACATGGTTCCAACAGAGATGATAGAAGAAGTGAAAGACAGTGAGGTCTTCAGCATAATGGCAGACGGAAAACGAAAGATGTTAAAAAAAGGAGCAGATATCTCTAATACTCTAATATATCTCTAATAATCTCAGTGGAGCTGTCCATGAGAGCTTTCTCCACTTTGAATCGGCTGATCCACTAGATGCAGCAGGGCTTAAAGGATCAGATATCTCCAGTACTCAGGTACTATTTCAGTGGAGCTGTCCATGAGAGCTGTCTCCACTTTGAATCGGCTGATCCACTAGATGCAGCAGGGCTTACTGACTAAATCATACACATATTAGAAAGTCATGGTCTTGAATACAAAACCAACCTAGTAGGCCAAGCATATGACGGTGCTTCAGTTATGAGTGGCAGCATTCAGGCATCCAGGCAACGCATTAAAGAACAAGCAAAGCCTTTTACCTCCACTGCAGTGCACACTGTCTAAACTTAGTTTTAGTGGATACAGTCAAAGCTGTCCCTGAGGTAGGACAGTTCTTCTCCTTACTAGAAAGACTGTATGTCTTCACATCTGGGTCATACATGTGCATCAAAAATGGCTTAGCGTAAAAAGAGAGATGTACCCAGGTGCACCTAGAGAGCTTCAGAGACTAAGTGACACTCGCTGGGCATGTCGATATATGGCTCTACATACTATTATGGATAGATTGCCTGCCGTTAAGCGAGTCCTGCAAGACATAGTCCAAGAACACAACGGTAACAGATCTGTTGAGGCGCGAGGTCTGCTTGCACTGATAGATTTACAATTCATTGTGTTCCTTGTTCCACTCCATAAAGTTTTTGGAGAAGCAACATTTCTATCAGAGATGCTACAGTCTTCATCACTTGACCTGTCAAAGACTGTTGATTTAATTGAAGCCTTAGTTCAAACTTTGAATGACTACAGGGATGAGTCATTTTCTGATGACCTATGGAATGAAGTGTTGAACACAGCTGAGCAATGTGATACTGCAATACAGCCCCCTGCAAAACCACCAAAAAAGCTAAGCTCTCAATTTAATGGAGACTGTGTACTCAGTACAGTAGGTCAGAGGTCAGATCCAGAAATAGATCAAGACAGTTGTCGTACAACCTTTTTCTACCCTGTCTTAGATCAGATGCTCAATGAGCTCAACAGATGATTCTCTAGCAGAAACTGTGACATAATGAATGGCGTCCAAACTCTAAACCCCAAAAGTGATGCATTTCTCAAAGAGAAGTCCCTGTTTCCATTTGCTAGAATGTATGAATCAAATATTGAGGACTTGGGGCATGAACTACATCAGTTCAGAAGAATTTGACAAAGGAAAATCCAGAGTGGCATGCAGAGACCCTCCAGTGTAGTAGAGATAACATTATTCATTCAGCCTTATAAAGACGTTTTCTTTCAGCTCTTTAAACTGTGCAGAATAACTGTTTCAATCCCTGTTAGTACCGCTTCTTGTGAACAGAGTTTGTCTGCACTAAAGCTGGTGAAAACGTATCTTAGGTCCACAATGTCAGATGAAAGATTAAGCAATTTAGGTGTTGTCGTATATGATGAATGGTGGTCATTATTGCCGTCAACAAAGAGTCCGTTTTATGCTGCATCGTGTTAGAGGCTTTTAATAAAATCACGAGATTACAGCATAAATGACAGGTGACATGACACCCTGAGAACGGCTCCCGATTGCCATGGCCGTTCTGACGTCTTCCTCGCCTAACCCCCTTATTTATAAACAATGAAACTGACCTCTTCTGACCAATCCCCAGTCTCCAAGACACTTCCGGTCTGCTGGATGTGGCGTTACACCCAAAACATTCCCCTCTTGCTACTAACACAACCAACATTCCATTTCTTCATGAAAAACATTTAACAAAGGCATAATCTTCAGATACGATATTCCCCCTTCGAGACGAAATAAACGTCTCGAAAAACAAACAGAATAGGATTATGACTATTAACAATTTATCTTATTGAGTATCTTTAACATTAAACCAAAAACATTCTTCTCTAGAGTGTAAATACCTTCCTATGCAATAACTGTGTATGAAGTGGGAATACATTACTATGACATATGAAGTGTGAATACATTACTATGACACATGAAGAAATCTCTATGGAGTGTAAGAGCGAAAAACTGTCCGGCAGCCATCTTTTCAGATATCCATCCATCAATCAAGACAGTAAAATTCTCTCACGGTCCCTCTGCCCCAGGCAACCACCGTCGGTACTCCAGATAACCTCATAAACCATGTAAATGCATTTTGAAACTATGATGCAATTAAATACACATGTAAGCCCCTGCAAACAAAATCCTATCCAAAAACATCCACTCTAAAGGCTGGTCAACCCATTGGACCTCAAAAGTGGACCTCTCCCTACCTAGACTTTCTGTCCCTAAGCATTCACCGAAATAAACAAAAACATCTAAGATCCTTACATGTAGTCAATAACATCAAACATCATTCTACAAAAATTAATACCTGAGACTATTACACAATTATGTATTACACATGTCTATATTTCATTGCAGACACTGGAATGTAGTCCACTACACTTCATATCCCTGTAGTCCCCTCTTCCAATGGACTGTTGATGGAATCGGCCACACCCTCCTTGTTTCATCTCCTCCAGTCATATTGTCGTTTCATATTGTCTTTGTTTGAGTATTTCAATCTCCACATGTCATCCAAATGCTTCTGGAATGAAAAGAAAAAGACCAAACAGTATCTTTTCCAAAAAAACACTTTCAAATTAAACATCAATATCCACTAAGACTATAAAAATGATATATAAATGATGCATGAATCACCTAAACCCATTCCCCCCTTGATTCATAAATCATACTAAAAATCACACTAATATTGAAAAAAAAATTGAACAATGATCAAATAATCAAAAAGGATATTTATCCATCAGTAGTCCATCTAGACCCCCTCGTCCATCTTCGTCCAGATCAGGAACAATCAACAACGGCATCTGAGTGTTGTCTCCAGGCATCACCACACCAACCCATCTTAATATCATAGCTGATCTGATCCTCTCGTCTGACTCTGCCTCGTCACACCTTGTCACGTCACGTCACGCACACGTTAGCCCCTCCTCTCTCCTGTCGTACCGTATCATATTGCTCCATTCATATGCCAGAAAAACAGAGAAACAGAATCACATTTTAGTAGTTAATGCCATCACTGAGTATTTCCAACCATTCAATATTCATTCGTTCTACATTATTCACTCTAAGACTAAACTCAGAACTAAATAGATCGCTCAAAAACATTATTTTATTTTAATCCGTTATTTAATTATTTAATTCAATTTATTATAATCCGCTACCATATATCTAATTTATAAATTCAATAGGTTACAAAACAAGTTTCATCTTTAACCAATCGCAATTTAAACTAGAATCATCGTGTTAAAATTTCTCCTCTGTCTGTCTATTTTCCCTTGCAGGGTAACGCCAAATGAGACCTATGACCTTAACCCACCATTTTGTTTTGTAGGCTTAACCCAACCTCATGTCGTAGTTTTTAGCCCCGTAAAATCAACACGTGTCCTAATCTCGTGTCATAAACTCCCCCTTTCTGTAGTATAGTATCGCAAAATTAAACGCATGCGCATAGCCATTCAAAAATACCTTTTCACCGTGAAAGAAAGATTTTCTACTCTCTCTCCCCAAACAGACAGAATAACACTCCAGCTATAACTCCCATTTCCCCCTTATAGTCAAACAACATTTAACAGCGCTCACAAAACATATAACCTGACTTAAACACAGAGACAAATTTAAGAGACTTTAATCCATCGCAATGGAATCTCTAAGGATACGTTAGCATGTAGCACACAACACAATTAGCCTTTAGCCTTAGCCTCTAGCCACGATGTACCATGTAGCATGAAACACACTCCCATTTAACATTGACATTAGCCTTAGCCTCTAGCTAACTGCGACCTACTACGCAAATAAATATCCTGCACTGCCCTATCAATTTTAACATATTTATCCTACCGTTTTTGCTACCGGGACTAATGACCATTACACCGAGAAATCAGACCCAATCAAACATCCCGTCGGACGAAAGTCAAATCATAATCACAATCAGATAAACCTCATGAATCCGAGCTCTCTTTAAAAAAAAAGAAACCCACCGTCCACCCATTCTATCGTGTAAACGGATTTGTCGGCCCGACATCTAAAATGGCCCCCCCTGGAGGTCTTAAGTGGTACAGTGCTCTAAAGAATGCGCATATCTGCCTTAATCGTCACTTCAATACTTAAATCCTACCGTTTCATGCTCTAAAAACTCCCAATTATCTGCCGTTTCCCCTGGGATAAATTTTAGCAGACTCTAGTCGACCACAATAACGCCACCCGAGGCAAGGTCGAAATGGTGCATCTCTCCAGTGTACACAAGTCATATCCAATCTAACAAACTCCGAAGCGGTAAGAACACACTCACCCTTTTTGGCCATGCTTCAGAGCAGGTTAGCCTGGCGGTTGACTGAAACAAGGAAGAGACGCAAACCCAGCCCCACGTTGGGCGCCATTATGTCGTATATGATGAATGGTGGTCATTATTGCCGTCAACAAAGAGTCCGTTTTATGCTGCATCGTGTTAGAGGCTTTTAATAAAATCACGAGATTACAGCATAAATGACAGGTGACATGACACCCTGAGAACGGCTCCCGATTGCCATGGCCGTTCTGACGTCTTCCTCGCCTAACCCCCTTATTTATAAACAATGAAACTGACCTCTTCTGACCAATCCCCAGTCTCCAAGACACTTCCGGTCTGCTGGATGTGGCGTTACACCCAAAACATTCCCTCTTGCTACTAACACAACCAACATTCCATTTCTTCATGAAAAACATTTAACAAAGGCATAATCTTCAGATACGATAGTGTATTAAGTATTGAGTCAAGGAGGGCAAAGGCCTTGAATCCAGATGAATTTGCTGATCTATTTGCAAGAAACCACAAAAACCGTAGAATACAGTTGATGTAACTGATACTGAATATGTAATGCAAATGTAAAAAATTTAATGTAAATAATAAATAGTTGAATGATTATAAACATGGTCATTTGTCTATTAATGTCTGCAATGCAGTGAAGAAAACGACATGACAACAATAATGTGTGATGTAACTGGCCCCTCTAACAGTACAACTGGCCCCAGCCTGGCCCCTCCCACTGGGAATGTTCTAGAACCACCACTGCTGCTACGACTCACATTGGCCCAGTTATTGTTGAATAATAATGAAGCTAGGTCGATTCAATTCAAATAATATAGCTAGTAACTTCAAAATACTTACAGCTGAAATACACTGCCGTTTTCTTTGTGAACATGGTGAGATGGAGGAAGCCGCATCCACATGTAGAGTTGTGGGGGGAGGGGACAAGTTTCCCGAATAGACACTGGCTTTAGATCAGGTTTAAATTACCCCCACTAATGATCCTTGTTAGGTTTGGGGGAGGGGAAGCTGATCCTAGATCTGTATCTAGGGGAAACTTCACCACAGCAAAGAGAGATGGGGGAAGAGGAGGAGAGAGAGCGTTGCTCTCAGGATTGACAGATCATGTACAAAATCTACCAGTAGGAAATTGGTGAACGTTAGAGAAATACTCCAGTAACTGAAAGGTCACTGGTTTGAGTCCTGAGCCAGACAACAAAACGTGGGATTGGATCTGAACTGGCAGATCTGTGACCAACCCCTTCAGAAAGACAAATTCCCTTTGTTCCCTGTAACATGGACTAATAAAGTTGTACTGTACTGTGCTTTGCTGCACTTTATTTAACCAACGTTAGCTAAGCTTGTGATGAAATTGTGTGATGTTACTAATTGCTGCTTTTGAAATTAAACATTGTTGTTTTCTTACCAGGACACTGTCCTACGGCCGTAGGCAGAACTGGCTCTCAAGAGAAGACAGGCTATGTGCACACTGCCCACAAAGTGAGGTGGAAACTGAGCTGCACTTCCTAACCTCCTGCCAAATGTATGACCATATTAGAGATACATAGAGAGAGAGAGAGAGAGAGAGAGAGAGAGAGAGAGAGAGAGAGAGAGAAGAGAGAGAGAGAGATTCAGTGCTATTCTATTTCTCCCCTGAATGAAGGACTGGAGACACTCTGAGATTAAAAAGCAGAAAAGAAAGAGAAGGCTGGAGTCACAGTGACGGAGTGTCCCTCGAACAACAATGTGACAGCCAATAGGGCTTTAGGAGGAGGGAGATATGCTTCTTTGGGCTATGTCGGAGGAAATGAGTTTGTGACACCAGGTTATATTGAAATTCTACTTGATTAGCACCTACTAGGCGTAAGGCGATGTTAGGCGTTTAGGCTCACATGTCAACAAGAGCAGGAAAGGACAGGGGGACAGCAGAGAAGGATAATACCAGATGGAGAAAGTGCCGTGTCAGTGACACAAAGTCCCATCCAATAAAAACATCTGCTTTTCTCCATACCGTCATGACTGTAGCAGATATTTCAAAACGTTAAAAACAAGTCATTTAAATGACTCTTAATACACATTTCCATCAGAACCATCAGAAGCTCATAGCTATAAAGCAGTTGGATACAAAGCTTACCTCATGCTTTGTGATCGATAGTGAAGTCGGTCTTGAGTGGGTCCTCTTTCCTTTGTTTGAGAGCCTGGAACATCAAATCACTGTCTATTGGAATTCATAGTTGGAACTGAATATAATGAGTATTACTTTCCCTCGACCACTAGGAATGTTGATGATAGACTCGAAACAAACGGTGTAACAAAGGTTTTGTCCAGCAGAACACGTTACTGCTGAGATGTGGTCTATGCAGGTTTCTAAAGACCACTAGGGAAAAAACAAGGTCTCTGTTAGAAGGGATAGAATAGGCTTAAGGACGACAGATGGAGACCAGGGTTACAGGAGGGTGGAAGGAGACTAGTTTTAATGGAAGGTAGAGTGGAGACCAGGGTTAAAGGAGAGGGTAGAAGGAGACTAGTTTTTAACAGAAGGTAGATGGAGACCAGGGTTACAGGAGGGTAGAAGGAGACTCGTTTTAACGGGAAGGTAGATGGAGACCAGGGTTACAGGAGGGTAGAAGGAGACTAGTTTTAACTGGAAGGTGGATGGAGACCAGGGTTACAGGAGGGGTAGAAGGAGACTAGTTTTAACGGAAGGTCGATGGAGACCAGGGTTACAGGAGGGTAGAAGGAGACTAGTTTTAACGGAAGGTAGATGGAGACCAGGGTTACAGGAGGGTAGAAGGAGACTAGTTTTAACAGAAGGTCGATGGAGACTAGGGTTTTGAGGGCGTGAACTGGTATGGTAAGATTACCTAGTGGGGACAGTAACTGACAGGTTGCTGGTTCGAATACCTGAGCCGTCAAGGTAAAAATCTGTCTGTGCCCTTAAGCAAGGCACTTACACCTGATTTGCTCCAGGGGGCACCGTACTACTATGACCCTGTAAAACAACACATTTCACTGCATCTATCCGGTGTTTGTGACAATACATTTACAAATATTTTTATGTATTTATTACAACAGTTAATTTAACAATGCTGGTTATAAATCTTGTTGACATTCATCCAAGGACACCTTGACTTGCATTACACTCTCACTCCAGAAAAATATTCTCATGAAATCATATGACCTAAAATTAGAGAAAATGATTCCTGTAAACGCGGCCTGCTACAAGCAGGAAACAAGTTATGGATGTGTGATCTGTCTTGTCATCTTTTTGGGGTAACCACATTGGAACATTCCAACATTCATCTTTAAGGACATGAACTGGCAGAACAGGTTTCAGCAAAGTATGGAGTCATTGTTTTCAGGAAGGTGTCTCCATGGTGATAGGAGGGACAGGAGGCAGACTAAGGGCAAGGGGAAGCCACCTGAACTACTGCCCTACAAGGCAAAGAGCAGTCTACGCAAACAGTGAATCTGAGAACAAATGGCTTTAAAGTTGTTGTTTTGTCCAATCATATCAACCATGACCACTGATCTGACCTATGACCCCTTAAATGCTGATACTGCACTCTGCCTTTTTATGACCTTAAACAGCTGTATGGGTCATGCAAAAGCAAAGTGCAGTATCTAAAAAATCTAAATGTGTTTATCCAGCTTTCTTGTTGTTTTTCTGTTTGATGGAAACAGTTGGAGTGTTGTAACTATATTCCAACTGTATTTAATGGTGTTATGTAGTCGTGTTTTCATGTTTTCAATGTTGTATTGGAGTAGGCCTAACCCTCACCAATATCTCTGTTGATGGAGAGACACCAGACAAGATGAGAGACATCTATAGACGACACAGAGAAAGTGATGGAGAGAGACACCAGACAAGACACAGAGACAGCAACAGAAGAATATGATATGATGGAGAGAGACACCAGACAAGACACAGAGACAGCAACAGAAGAATAGGATATGATGGAGAGAGACAGAGGAGGGGAGAACACACAGGAGAGAGAGAGAGAGAGAGAGAGAGAGAGAGAGAGAGAGAGAGAGAGAGAGAGAGAGAGAGAGAGAGAGAGAGGAGAGAGAGAGAGAGAGAGAGAGAGAGAGAGAGAGAGAGAGAGAGAGAGAGAGAGAGAGAGAGAGAGAGGGTGTTTAGGTACTGTGGGATTCTTTAATCAGTTTGGCTCATTGGACAGGTCAGAGTCTATGTTTGAAGTTCTTGAGTGGTTTTGGCAATACACTGGTGATGTATTCATGGTTTAGCTGTTGAAATTCCTTCCCGGACCCTCCTACTGCTATGGGCTAAGCCACCAATGTCTTCAAATCCTAGGGAGAGAGGAGCTTCTACCCCTGGGAGACAGGAGCTGTTACCCCTGGAGAGAGAGGAGCTGCTACCCCTGGGGGAGAGAGGAGCTGATACCCCTGGGGAGAGAGGAGCTGTTACCCCTGGGGAGAGAGGAGCTGCTACCCCTGGGGGAGAGAGGAGCTGATACCCTGGGGAGAGAGGAGCTGCTACCCCTGGGGAGAGAGAAGCTGTTACCCCCTGGGGAGAGAGAGGAGCTGCTACCAGGAGAGACTGCTGACCCTACTCGGGAAGAGCTTAGCGATTGGTGAGTGTTGGGGCACGTTTGGCAGGAGCTTCAGTGATAAAAGACTGCTGAACTTGCTGATGTTTCACAATATGCCATGGCGTTTCAGTCACCAGGTCTCAACCCAATTGAAGACAACCATCAACAAAACACTAAATAATGGCATTTCTTGTGGAAGAATGATGTCACATCTCTCCAATAGAGTTCCAGACACTTGTAGAATGTATGCCAAGGCACATTGTAAGAGCTATAAAGAGACAGGGAGTGGGAGAGAGAACAGGTAGAACCTGATATGGAAATGAGCAGAACAAACTAAAGGAACTTTCCACGACCAAATGATCATTCCAGACTCTACTTCTATTGAGAGACATATAAAAGGTAAGACGACGATTGTTATGATATTAATATAGTTGATGATATTGTTATGTGTATTAATATAGTTGATGATATTGTTATGTGTATTCATATAGTTGATGATATTGTTATGTGTATTCATATAGTGGATGATATTGTTATGTGTATTCATATAGTTGATGATATTGTTATGTGTATTAATATAGTTGATGATATTGTTATGTGTATTCATATAGTTGATGATATTGTTATGTGTATTCATATAGTTGATGATATTGTTATGTGTATTCATATAGTTGATGATATTGTTATGATATTAATATAGTTGATGATATTGTTATGTGTATTCATATAGTTGATGATATTGTTATGTGTATTAATATAGTTGATGATATTGTTATGTGTATTAATATAGTTGATGATATTGTTATGTGTATTCATATAGTTGATGATATTGTTATGTGTATTCATATAGTTGATGATATTGTTATGTGTATTAATATAGTTGATGATATTGTTATGTGTATTAATATAGTTGATGATATGTTTTGTGGACAGTGTTATAATAGGTCTACTCTCCTTAAAATGTTTTGGATATATATTAGATGCGTGGGGTGAATTCGTTCTGTTTCCATCTGTGTGCCCCAGGGTGATCGCTCTACACTATCTAGAATCTAAAAGGGTTCTTTGGCTGTCCCCATAGGATAACCCTTTGTAGAACCTTGGTCCTAGGTAGAACCCTTTTTGGGTTCCATGAAGAATCCTTTCCACAGAGGGTTCTACATGGAAGCCAGAAGGGTTCTACCTGGAACCCAAAAGCGTTCTCCTGTGGGGGACAGCCAGAGGACCCTTTTGGAACTCTTTTTTCTAAGAGTGTACTGTATCATAGGTCTATAGACTTGTCTTCTCAAAACAGGCTTAAAACACAACAAGCAACAACATTTTCTCTTTCTAATCTACTGTTAACTCTTTTCACTCAGGAAGGTATGTTGTGTGAAAGAGAGACAAATAAATACTGTGGAAAGACTAACAACAACTTACACTTCCTCAAAACAGGTTGTGTGAGTTCATTAGTGCCCACCGTAGCAAAACGTTTAGCCACAGAAACTGTTTAGGTCACGTTGTACAGCGTTTGGAGTAAACTGTTTATGCAACATTTTAAAACTGTTGGCTGCGGAGTAAACTAATGAATACGACCCAGGTTGTAGCCTACATTCGGCTGTTGATGTCTGCCTCATGCTGAAACCTGAACTTAGCCTGAGGGTTGGACTATGATGCCAGCTAGATATACTGGTTTTCAAAGCTTATCTACATTTCAGTTAGCTTCACATTCCAGATCAGACTTCACCCATTAGAATATACACCCATTAGAGTAGCCTACAACTCGGCTGTTGATGTCTGCCTCATGCTGAAACCTGAACTTAGCCTGAGGGGTGGACTATGATGCCAGCTAGATATACCGTTTTTTCAAAGCTTATCTACATTTCAGTTAGCTTCACATTTCAGATCAGACTTCACCCATTAGAATATACAGAGCGCTAGTCATCAGGAAGGTGCTCTTTCAGCAGAACTGAAAATATCTCAATGACTTGACATGTTCTGGTTGTGAATCAGGCTACAAGGTGAGAATCCTACCAGGAATGATTGTAAAGTGTGTAGAGAAATTAAATGTATGGTGTAATTTTATTACGGTGAATGGAAGTAAAACTCTCAGACCTAACAGTCTACTTCTACTGAGACAGGTTTGTGTCAGTCTAATCATATAAAATAGGGCGGCAGATAGCTTAGTGGTTAAGAGCGTTGTGCCAGTAACCGAAAGGTCGCTGGTTCTAATCCCTGAGCCAACTAGGTGAAAAATCTGTCGGTGTGCCCTTGAGCAAGGCACTTAACCCTAATTGCTCCTGTAAGTCGCTCTGGATAAGAGCGTCTGCTAAATAACTATAAAAATAAAAAATAAAAAAATGGAGCTAACTGAATGTGGGCAAGTCAAATTCAATATATGTATATATTATAGTTCTATATTTAACATTTGATATGATAAATGTAATTGTATCATAGTTCTACTATATTGTAGTGATCCTCGCTATATGAGCCACGTCACAATTCCAACCAAGTAACCCAATTGGCGCCAACGGCGCGATGCGTAGGTTGTTTGCCTTTTACACATGCAACCTGGGTTCGCTTCCCTGCCCCGCTGTTCGCTACATTGGTGTCAGAAGTGGTATGGTGTCTGTTACGCCATCAGAATTGATGGTGAGGGGTCTGAGTAGTCGAAGCACGGGACTTTTATAGGGGACAGTGTGAGTCAGGTTACAATTCCCATTTCTGCTATGCGTAGCGTGTTGCAAAAAACCTTTCTGTACGGATCACTGATCCCCCTCAGTATTCCAGGTGAAGCTGGTTGAGAGAATGCCAAGAGTGTGCAAAGCTGTCATCAAGGCAATGAGTGGCTATTTAAAGAAACTCAAATATAACATATACTTTGATTTGTTTAACACATTTTTGGTTACTACATGATTCCATATAATGAAACAATGGTTTTGGGAAACAGCTTGGAGATTTTACAATACTCCTACAAAGGTTCTAACGATTAACTTAGCCTTCAGGTGCTTTTGGGAAACCGGGCCCAGGTGGTCTCTTTAGGAAATTTTTTGAAAATATTTGGCCTAGGCTACATGCCCTGTTATTTGGACTGGAAACCGATTTGTAGGTGATCAATCCTGCTACTGATAACCTATGTGAACTGATATGAACAGGTTTAGGCTGGTCATCTAGGATATGTAGGCTATAGCTGAGGTATAGACCTCCATCTGTATCAGGACTAGGCTCCTGCTACTGTTACTGTTATAACGTTATGGGAACTGATCTGAACAGGTTTAGGCTGGTCATCTAGGATATGTAGGCTATAGCTGAGGTATAGACCTCCATCTGCATATCACTAACAAAGCTCTATTATATATTATAACCTAGCCTACTTTACATAATATAAATCTCCTACTTGTTGCAAAAATACTTTCTGAATGTATCAATGATTTCCCCTCAGATCAATCATGCCCGTTTTAGCCCTTCTGTCTACATTCTCAGATACGTTTAGAAAATAACAGATTGAAAGAAATAGTCTACTTTTAATAAATACACAGCGTGAGAGAGTGGAAGGGCTGAGAGGAATGTGGCCTTGTGTTGCTGCACTGTCTATAACTACCTTAACAAACAGTAACAGGGAGATGAGGTGAAAGATATCAGTCACGACTACATGTTGTTACAGGCTTTGGTATTTCCATTTATATTTTGAGGTTGGACGTTAGCACGTTGGCCGCACCTCTTGGCGCCACCTCAATAGACAGTATGCTTATGCCTGTGCTGGCTTGTCATCTCTTTAGTCAGAAGGGTTCCATCTGTTATGTGATATTGAAGAGCAGCTGGTCCAGTGTTCTGGTTGGCCTTAGAGATGTTAGAAGACTGGCACCTCTTTGTAGCTCTGCTTCTTTAAGTTGATGAACAAAGTCTTTCTGTCTTGTATCTCCCAGGATTTGGTTTGGTCTGGTTTGGTCTGGTTTGGTTTGGTCTGGTTTGGTTTGGTTTGGTTTGGTCTGGTCTGGTCTGGTTTGTTTTGGTTTGGTTTGGTCTGGTTTGGTCTGGTTTGGTCTGGTTTGGTCTGGTTTGCTCCACTTGTTTTTTTACTCCATATTGTAAGTTGGAGGGTTTTTATTTCAGATGTCCTCGTCTGGAGCCACTTCAATGGGCACTCATGGTGGGTGTCTTTTAGGTACCACTTTCTTGTTGCTAGTCAACATTCAGTGGACACTAGGGATTGGACGATTAATACCGGAGCTACGATGCACCGTTGCAGTTTTCAAAGCACTACTGATTCGACACAACGTATCAATGCTTGTATCAAAGTAACAATACTACGTGATGATGACGGTCGAAGCTTCGGACATCACACTACCATATGACAGATGTCAGAAGAGCACTGACCTCTGCTGGAAGCTTTGTGTTTTTATCTATACAGAACAAAAATATAAACACAACATGTAAAGTGTTGGTCCCATGTTTCATGAGCTGAAATAAAATATTCCAGAAATGTTCCATATGAACATAAAAACACATTTCTCTCAGATTTTGTGCACAATTTTGTTAACATCCTTGTTAGTGAGCATTTATCCGTTGCCAAGATAATGCATCCACCAGACAGGGGTGGAATATCAAGCAGCAGATTAAACAGCATGATCATTACACAGGTACACCTTGTGCTGGTGACAATAAAAGGCCACTCGGAAATGTGCAGTTTTGTCACAAAACACAATGCCACAGATGTCTCAGGTTTTGAGGGAGCGTGCCATTGGCATGCTGACTGCAGGAATGTCCACCAGAGCTGTTGCCAGAGAATTACATTGGTGTCAGAAGTGGAATGGCGGTTGTGAGGTCATCAGAACGCACGGCCCGGACATGTGAGTTGTCGACTTCCTGGTCGGAGGGGGCAGTGTGAGCCACATTCCAATTCCCACCATGTGGGTTAACCCTATTGGTGCGATGCGTAGGTTGTTTGCCTTTTACACGTGCAACCTGGGTTCGCTTCCCTGACCCGCTGTTTGCTACATTGGTGTCAGAAGTAGTATGGTGTCTGTGAGGCCATCAGAATGCACGGCCCGGATGTGTGAGGGGTCTGAGTAGTCGAAGCACAGGACTTGCTTTTATAGGGGCAGTGTGAGCCAGGTTACAATTCCCATCGCAGCAATAGGTTTAACCCTATTGCGCGATGCTTGGGTGTTTGCCTTTTTCGCCAGTGACCTGGGTTCACTGCCCTGCCCCACTGTTTTCTACAATATTAATATCACAGGCTACCCAACGTCCGTTGAACAAAGAGACACAACAATATGAGTGAAAGGATTTTAGGATAATATCAGTAAGTGTTGATTTAAAGATGTCTTCTGGGTTCAGCCTTCTAGCTTCTTTTATCAATTGGGTGAAATATAACAAATGACATGGCCTCAGAGTTGGGAGATAACCAGTCACAGTTTAAATCACTATGACAACCATTTCATTATTTCCCCAGAGCAGCAAGGGAATCTAGAGACTCAACCTTTGCAGAATCAGAATCACCTTTATTCGCCAAGTACATTTGCACATACATATGTAGGATCTTAATTTGAGGCAGTTTGCTACAGCAGGAAAATATTCCTGCAGCAACAGGAAATGTGAATTATTATGTGAATTATAATTAATGGATATTTTTGTAGCGGTTGATACATTTCTATTAAGGGAAACGTAAGTCTGACATTTCTAAGTGGAAATTACAAACTTCAGAAGCCTTTTAAAACCTCAAATACACTACAAGTTTTACATTTCCTGCATTGCTGGAAAGTTATTCTGCAGTGGGGGGTGATCAAATTAAGATCCTACATCTGTACACATAAATCTACATGGTGATAGTGACAGACAACATTTAGAGACAGAATACAGACAGTAGAGTTTACACAAATGTCTGTACAACATTATACACAACTAGGAAGAGTGAGCATAGAGCTATAAGAGAATGAACAGTGGATATACAGATATACAGTACAGTGGGAATACAGTTGGTATACAGATATACAGTACAGTGGGAATACAGTTGATATACAGATATACAGTACAGTGGGTATACAGTTGATATACAGATATACAGTACAGTGCGAATACAGTTGGTATACAGATATACAGTACAGTGGGAATACAGTTGATATACAGATATACAGTACAGTGGGTATACAGTTGATTTACAGATATATAGTACAGTGGGAATACAGTTGGTATACAGGTATACAGTACAGTGGGAATACAGTTGATATACAGATATACAGTACAGTGGGAATACAGTTGATATACAGATATACAGTACAGTGGGAATACAGTTGATATACAGATATACAGTACAGTGGGAATACAGTTGATATATAGATATACAGTACAGTGGGTATACATATACAGGACCAGAATAAATATATCTAAGAGAGATTAACAGAGTGCTAATGCAGTATAGTTCAGTTATTTAGTGTACAGTTCAGAGATGGCTTGATGTGGTGTGCAGCATAGAGTATATAGTCCCTTAGTCTCTATGGACCAGATGGTAGTGTACAGTTCAGAGATGGCTTGATGTGGTGTGCAGCATAGAGTGTATAGTCCTTTAGTCTCTATGGACCAGATGGTAGTGTACAGTTCAGAGATGGCTTGATGTGGTGAGCAGCATAGAGTGTATAGTCCTTTAGTCTCTATGGACCAGATGGTAGTGTACAGTTCAGAGATGGCTTGATGTGGTGTGCAGCATAGAGTGTATAGTCCTTTAGTCTCTATGGGCCAGATGGTAGTGTACAGTTCAGAGATGGCTTGATGTGGTGAGCAGCATAGAGTGTATAGTCCTTTAGTCTCTATGGACCAGATGGTAGTGTACAGTTCAGAGATGGCTTGATGTGGTGTGCAGCATAGAGTGTATAGTCCTTTAGTCTCTATGGGCCAGATGGTAGTGTACAGTTCAGAGATGGCTTGATGTGGTGAGCAGCATAGAGTGTATAGTCCTTTAGTCTCTATGGACCAGATGGTAGTGTACAGTTCAGAGATGGCTTGATGTGGTGTGCAGCGTAGAGTGTATAGTCCTTTAGTCTCTATGGGCCAGATGGTAGTGTACAGTTCAGAGATGGCTTGATGTGGTGAGCAGCATAGAGTGTATAGTCCTTTAGTCTCTATGGGCCAGATGGTAGTGTACAGTTCAGAGATGGCTTGATGTGGTGTGCAGCATAGAGTGTATAGTCCTTTAGTCTCTATGGGCCAGATGGTAGTGTACAGTTCAGAGATGGCTTGATGTGGTGTGCAGCATAGAGTGTATAGTCCTTTAGTCTCACTGGGCCAGATGGTCGGTTGGTCAGGAACACAACATGGGGAAAGAAACTGTTCAGATGGGTCTATAACATCCAATCACATAGGTTTACAGCAGCTGACCGTTGCAACGTTTTTGCTAATAACTCAAACTGCCTTATTTAGATAAAGACATAATCTCTGTACAGATGTAGGATCTTAATGTGATCACCCAGTTGCAGGAGAACTGAAACTTGTAGTGTATTTGAGTGTATTAAGCTTTAAAAAAGGTTTCTGAAGATGATCAATTCCACTTTTCTATTAAAAGAATTGTTCATTAATTATAATCCACATAATAATTCAAATGTCCTGTTGCTGCAGGATTCTTTTCCTGCTGTAGCAAACTGGCTAAAATTAAGATCCTACATCTGTAGCAATACACCACTCTTTGATGTACATGGCTATATCAGGATTGACTTTTGACCATTTGACATCTTTTATTTACTGTTGTTTAGGCTGGTTGAATGAGTCGCCTATAAAAGCTACTTCATCTGCAAGAGAACAGGCGGCTGCACCAGCGACTGTAAGAAGTTATGTGATTTCCCCATATGAACGTGAAAGTAAGTGTGTAGCCTACGCAGTTACACAATGGCTGTTGAAACTGTGGCACGTATTTCTCGGTAACATTAGAAGTCGGATGAATGTGTTGATATGTAGGAAAGACGGGCAGACTCTCGTAGGTCTAGGCTAAACTACAAACTATTAGGGCCTACATAAAGCTGGCCCAACAGCAGAGTCCCAACAGCAGAGTCCCGACAGTAGAGTCCCAACAGCAGAGTCCCAACAGCAGAGTTCCGACAGCAGAGTCCCAACAGCAGAGTCCCAACAGCAGAGTCCCAACCGCAGAGTCCCGACAGCAGAGTCCCGACAGCAGAGTCCCAACAGCAGAGTCCCAACAGCAGAGTCCCGACAGCAGAGTCCCAACAGCAGAGTCCCGACAGCAGAGTCCCGACAGCAGAGTCCCAACAGCAGAGTCCCAACAGCAGAGTCCCAACAGTAGAGTCCCAACAGCAGAGTCCCAACAGCAGAGTCCCAACCGCAGAGTCCCAACAGCAGAGTCCCAACAGCAGAGTCCCAACAGCTGTCCTATCATTTCTCTTCATTATTTATCTTCATATGACAAGGAGTAAAAAGGATTTGCCTGTAGATTGTCGACTTGATTCATGATGATGACTGCTGGCTAAGATTTTGAAAGTATGATGTTGACATGATCAGTCCAATCAAAGCTACTGTAGATATAATGTGATTTGAGGTCATTTTATCTGTTGGCCAATGACCTTCTTGGATGGGCACTTCTAATGTAACTCTATGGCAGCACCCAAGGGGCTTGCATTTTCTAGCTCTACCCTTAGACTTGGCGGTGACGTAGTGTCCCCATGAATGACAGAACACTGAGCCAATCACGGCACAGCGCTCCGTATTTTCTTCTGTCTTACCCCCCACCACCACAGAAAGCACTGAGCTAGGCTGAAACACCGGCATTTTGGAGCTGCCTTACTCAAGAAAGCAAAAAGGAGACCATGTTTGTATGCGGCTTTATTAACTCAATGATATATATATTTATTTATTTTTAAATTTTTTGCAAACTGATATGTGACATGTATTAATGCCAAAATAACATGCAAACAGGAAAGGCCACCTGCCCTGAATAACGGGTTGCTGGTTGAGAGAATGCCAAGAGTGTGCAAAGCTGTCATCAAGGCAAAAGGGTGGCTATTTGAAGAATCTCAAATATTAAATATATTTTGATTTGTTTAACACTTTTTTGGTTACTACATGATTCTATATGTGTTATTTCATAGTTTTGATGTCTTCACTATTATTCTACAATGTAGAAAATAGTAAAAATAAAGACAAACCCTTGAATGAGTGTGTGTTCTAAAACTTTTGACCGGTAGTGTATATATTTTTACGTTGTTAGCGAACTGATATGTGACATGTATTAATGCCACAATAACATGCAAAACAGGAAAGGCCACCTGCCCTGAATGACGGGTCGCCACTGGCTGAGGTATAGACCTTGGATCTGCTTTACACAAAAAAAATAAACTGTTATACATTATAACCTAGCCGACTTTAAATTATAAAGAATCTCTTAATTGTTGCAAAAAACCTTTCTGTATAGATCACTGATCCCCCCAGATCAATAGCCTGTTTTAGCCCTTCGTCTACATTCTCAGATACGTTTAGAAAAGAACAGATTCAAAAATAATAAATGGCCGACTTTTAATGAATACAAATAAGGGTGTGACATGGCCATGGTGAAGAGATGTCACAACTACATATTCATGTGATTGCATTAAATCACCTGACTGTTTCGATATGTCTGTTAGTAAATGTTGTGTAAGAGATAATTAATAAATTATAACAATTACATTCAAGAATTACTGTGTTAACTACAACCAACATGTTGGATCTCTGTTTAGGGGTCAGTGGTCTAAAATGAGTCTCTCTGGGGAGAGAGAGGAGGGGGGCCCTGCCTCTAAAATGAGTCTCTCTGGGGGAGAGAGAGGAGGGGGTCCTGCCTCTAAAATGAGTCTCTCTGGGGAACATGACACCAAAGCTAAGAGGTGAGATGACAATTTTGTTTAAGAATTATTAAGAGTTTATTTCTAAATGCTATTTCCACAATTTTTCACATGTGTTTTTTAGTCAGAAATGGTTGCTTATGGGTACCTTCAATATTACTGTTCTCAGATGTTTAATTAATAGATTTTAAATGTATATCATATTATTATTATTATTATTGCAAAACGCTATATATCCATTGTTTAGCTGAAATTGAATGTTCGTATCCTGTATATTTGACTGTATTATCTGGTTGTCTCACCTAGCTATCTTAAGATGAATGCACTTACTGTAAATCGCTCTGGGTAAGAGCATCTGCTAAAGCATCTGCTAAACTGCCCTGAATGACAGGTCGCCACTGCTCCAAAGCAATTACATGTGGTACAGAAACCACTGACTCGCTGCATGTTTCTATTATCAAGACACCTGCTGGTACCTCTTAACTGGTTAGTACAGCTCATGAGGTGTCCTAAATATCTGCCAACTAGGTGGGACACTTATGAATAAAGAGGCTTCATGCATAGCTTTAATTTATACCCATAAGAGTAGGACTAAAATGGCTTTATTCTCAGCACTTATACGACACATTTTCTACTCTGAGATGCTTTTTGGATATGGGCCCAGATCTCAAAATATTGTAACGACCCCGTAACCTTGTTAATCCTTACTAAAGTAGTAATTACTCAGAATTGCAAAATATGACATTTTCTAGTTAATATTACCACTTACAACCATAAAATAACCATTTATAGTATAACAAACAATGAAACTGACATAAACCAAAAACATCATACATTTAGTTAACTATATATATTTAAAAAAAACTATTTATTTAGATGGATGACATTATCTGCCAAAGCAACACCACTGTAGATAAAGAAGAGCTCTCCAGTAGGTGAACCAAAACATTCAAAGACCATTTTCTCAAAAGTGAGGTTACATGTTTATCATCTTTCAAAGCAGAATTACTTTCCCATTGTTCCTCAACTGTAGTGTATGATATACCTTTTTCTTGCTTAGTCTCTACTTTTATCAAATGTAAAAAAAAAACAATTTCAAATTTTGCTACATAAGTTCGAATCGACATTTGACTGTGTAAAACCTAGCAGTACTACTTATTTCTCTGAGAGTGAGGCAGATAGATATTATTACTGTGTAAAACCTAGCAGTACTACTTATTTCTTTTAGAGTAAGGCAGATATATTATTACTGTGTAAAACCTAGTAGTACTACTTATTTCTCTGAGAGTGAGGGAGATATATATTATTACTGTGTGAAACCTAGTAGTACTACTTATTTCTCTGAGAGTGAGGCAGATATATAGCATTTTGCAAAAAAAACATGATTATTTGTCTCTCTGAAATGAAACCATCAAGTGATAGATTTTAAACAAATACATGTCTGTCATTGAACAGCCCCATGCCATGATTAGCTACTGAAAAAACACACCAATCTCTTTCATAATTTCTTCAAACAATAAAAGCTAATTTATGAACATTTCTGAAAATGTATATATAGTGTTTTGGAATGAAACTCTTGTTTCTCCATCTGAGTTCAGAGTAGATGAGAGATGTAATGTTTGTCTCTGTTGTGTTGAAGCCCAATCAAGCAGGAGAGACCAGCCTCCCCTGTACCCAGCTGTGTGTCCATGAAGAGTGACTGGTCTATGTTTCAACCTATACAGTTTAGGAGAGGGAGACTTTTCTACTGAACAAAGGTAAGAAGAACTCATGGGTCATGGTCAGTGAGTTAAACAACACTGGCTATAGTCATTTCTCCTCTCCCATTTTCCCATTTATTTTTGTTGTTTTCATAATCCATAGGCTAACCTTTTTCCATTTTCATAGTCCTGAATCAATATTAAACTAACACAACATTCCTCCCTGGTGTGTGTGTGTGTGGTGGTGTGTGTGTGTGTGTGTGTGTGTGTGTGTGTGTGTGTGTGTGTGTGTGTGTGTGTGTGTGCACTCCCTGGATGAGGAGGTGTAATCTCATGTTTTGGTCCACAGAAACCAACAGGAGAGATCAGAGTCAGAGATTCTCAGTGGTCAGTCTTCCCAGAGTCATCAGAACAGACCTGGCCTCCATATTCAGTGTATGTAGTCCTGTTATGTACATTTGTTTTTGTTTACCTCAAGTAAAGTTGATCTGTCAATCATTCATTAATGTGTTAATGAGAAAGCATTTAGTCTCTTGCTTAACTGATTTACTTGATTTATTTCAGTTGCTTGAAGAGAATATTATGACATTTGTGAAGAACGAGCTGAAGATGTTCAAGAGGATTCTTAGTCCAGAACAAACAGAAGGCTTTGAGAGTCAGAAGCAGGATAAGGAAGTGGTGGATGCTGAAGATGAGAAGCAGGAGAGCAGTGCCAGAGAGGGGGCTCTGAAGATCACACTGCACGTCCTGAGGAAAATGAACCAGAAGGAGCTTGCTGACACACTAGAGAAAAGTAAGAGCTGTCTGCCTCATGTTGAATGCTGTTTTAGAACATTTAAAAGCCGTAGCTAAAGTGGAAGTGTAACCAAATGATATTGTAGGAGCCTTAGACACAACACCTAGTGACCTCAAGCAGCAGAGGATGTGTTGTGTAGAGAGAGAGAGAGAGAGAGAGAGAGAGAGAGAGAGAAGAGAGAGAGAGAGAGAGAGAGAGAGAGAGAGAGAGAGAGAGAGAGAGAGAGAGAGAGAGAGAGAGAGAGAGAGAGAGAGAGAGAGAGAGAGAGAGAGAGAGAGAGAGAGAGAGAGAGAGAGAGAGAGAGAACCAATATAGTCAGTCACACTAGTCTGTAATGCATTATGAAAACATTTATACAGTCAATTAAGCGAAGCAATGATTATAATTAAAAAATGTATAACAGTCCTAGGATACTGTAGGCATTAAAACAGACTTAATATTAATATCCTCTGTGTTATTTCTTCATTCAGATGAGCTTGCTGTGATTTGCCAACGTGAACTCAAATCTAATCTAAAGAAGAGATTTCAATGTGTATTTGAGGGGATCGCTAAACAAGGAAACCCAACACTTCTCAATAAGATCTACACAGAGCTCTACATCACAGAGGGTGGAACAGGAGAGGTCAATAATGAACATGAGCTGAGACCGATTGAGACAACAACCAGGAAACAAGCAAGACCAGAGACTGCAATCAAATGTAACGACATCTTCAAACCCTTAACTGGACAAGACAAACTTATCAGAACTGTGCTGACAAAGGGAGTCGCTGGCATTGGAAAAACAGTCTCTGTGCAGAAGTTCATTCTGGACTGGGCTGGAAGGAAAAGCAAATCAGGATGTCCAATTTGTATTTTCATTCCCTTTTCGGGAGCTGAATTTGATGAAAATGGAAAAACACACTTTGATTAAACTTCTCAATCACTTCTCAATGGAAACCAAAGAATCAAGAATCTCCAACTACGACAAGTACAAAGTTCTGTTCATCTTTGATGGTCTGGATGAGTGCCGACTGGCCCCTAGACTTCCAGAAGAACAAGATCTGTTGTGACGTCACAGAGTCAACCCTCAGTGGATGTTCTGCTGACAAACCTCATCAAGGGAAATTTGCTTCCCCTCTGCTCTCCTCTGGATAACTACCCGACCTGCAGCAGCCAATAAGATCCCTTCAGGGTGTGTTGACCAGGTGACAGAGGTACGAGGGTTCAATGACCTACAGAAGGAGGAGTACTTCAGGAAGAGATTCAGTGATCAGGACCTGGCCAGCAGAATCATCTCACACATAAAGACATCAAGGAGCCTCCACATCATGTGCCACATTCCAGTCTTCTGTTGGATTTCTGCAATAGTCCTTGAACACATGCTGAAACATAAGAGAGAAGAGATGCCCAAGACTCTGACTGAGATGTACTCACACCTTGTGGAGTTTCATACCAAACAGAAGAATGAAAAGTATCTTGGGAAAGAAGAGACAGGTCCACACTGGAATAAAGAGAGCATTCTGTCACTGGGAAAACTGGCTTTTCAACAGCTTGTGAATGGCAATCTGATTTTCTATGAAGAAGACCTGAAAGAGGCTGGCATTGATGTCAATGAAGCGTCAGTGACTCAGGATTGTGCACACAGCTCTTTAAAGAGGGGAATGTGGGCCGTACCAGGACAAGGTGTACTGCTTCGTGCATCTGAGCATTCAGGAGTTTCTGGCTGCTGTATATGTGTTCCTCTCATTCATCAACAACAATGACAATCTAATGGCCAAACCTCAATCAACGTCCAGGAACTTTTGTGTGAGGATCAGTCACAAGCGTAAAGTTACCTTATACAAGAGTGCTTTGGATGAAGCCTTACAAATTGAGACAGGAAACCTGGACCTGTTCCTCCGCTTCCTTCTGGGCCTCTCACTGGAGTCCAATCAGAAGCACTTACGAGGTCTACTGACAAAGACAAGAAGCAGCTCACAGAGCCATGAAGAAACAGTCAAGTACATCAAGGAGAAGATCAGGGAGAATCCCTCTCCAGAGAGGTGCATCAATCTGTTCCACTGTCTAAATGAACTGAATGACCATTCTCTAGTGGAGGAGATCCAAAGCTACCTGAGATCAGGAAGTCTCTCAGAAGAAGGAACTGTCACCTGCACAGTGGTCAGCGCTGGTCCTTTGTGTTGCCCGGACTTCAGAAAAGGAGCTGGATGTGTTTGACCTGAAGAAATACTCCAGATCAGAGGAAGGTCTTCTGAGGGCTGCCAGTGGTCAAAGCCTCCAGAGCCGCTCGTGAGTACATAAAATGACATTTAAGTACTAATCATCAGGAAAGAAATATTCAGTTTAGAGAAATATATGTATTATTGAAAAACATATTGAATCAATGCATTGATGTTCACATTAGTATAACAATATGACCATACCATTCTAGGAGACGGAAGATGAATCTATATGTTGTTTAAGAGAATAAACCAAATGCATCTGCCATTGTCCTTCTACACTACTGGTTAAATTAACTGTGTGTTTATGAAATCATGATGATCTCTTTGTCAGGCTATCAGGCTGTGGAGTCACAAAGGAAGGCTGTGCTTCTCTGGTCTCAGCTCTGAAGTCAAACCCCTCACACCTGAGAGAGCTGGACCTGAGTAACAATGATCTGAAGGATTCAGGAGTGAAGCTGCTCTCTGCTGGACTGGGGAATCCCCACTGTAAACTGGAGACTCTGAGGTCAGTATTCCTGTAGTTGGTCAACAAGTGATAACTGTTCACCAGATCCACATGTGTTTACCAGGCACACATAGTCCACACCATATGTGTTTGGACAGTGAAGTTTACAGTTTTACATTTGGTGCTATGCTCCAGCATTTTGGATTTGAGATCAAATGTTTCATATTAGGCAACAGTATGTAATGTCACCTTTTATTTGAGGTTTTTCATACATATCTGTTTTACTGTTTAGATACGAAAGCACTTTATGTATCTAGTTCTCCCATTTGAAAAAGTCGTAATAATTTTGACAAATTCACTTACAGTGAGGGAAAAAAGTATTTGATCCCCTTCTGATTTTGTACGTTTGCCCACTGACAAAGAAATTATCAGTCTGTAATTTTAATGGTAGGTTTATTTGAACAGTGAGAGACAGAATAACAACAAAAAAATCCAGAAAACGATGTAAAAATGTTATAAATTGATTTGCATTTTAATGAGGGAAATAAGTATTTGACCCCTCTCAATCAGAAAGATTTCTGGTTTCCAGGTGTCTTTTTATATAGGTGACGAGCTGAGATTAGGAGCACACTCTTAAAGGGAGTGCTCCTAATCTCAGCTTGTTACCTGTATAAAAGACACCTGTCCACAGAAGCAATCAATCAATCAGATTCCAAACTCTCCACCATGGCGGGCAAGACCAAAGAGCTCTCCAAGGGATGTCAGGGACAAGATTGTAGACCTACACAAGGCTGGAATGGGCTACAAGACCATCGCCAAGCAGCTTGGTGAGAAGGTGACAACAGTTGGTGCGATTATTCGCAAAATGGAAGAAACACAAAAAAAATCCGGGTATGCAAGATCTCACCGGTGGAGTTGGAATGATATGAGAACGTGAGAATAGCCCAGAACCACACGGGAGGATTTGTCAATGATCTCAAGGCAGCGGGGCATAGTACCAAGAAAACAATTGGCAACATGCTACGCCCAAGGACGAAATCCTGCAGCGACCGCAAGGTCCCCCCCGCTCAAGAAACACATATACAGGCCAGTCTGAAGCCTGAGCAATGAACATCTGAATGATTCAGGGGAGAACTGGGTGAAAGTGTTGTGGGGAGGATGAGACCAAAATGAGCTTTTGATAACTCAACTCGCGGTTGGAGGAGGAGGAATGTGATGACCCAAGAACACCATCCCCACCGCCAAACATGGAGGTGGGAACATTATGCTTTGTGGGTGTTTTTTGCTAAGGGGACAGGACAACTTCAGATCAAAGGGACGATGGATCGGCCAAACGACAAATCAGAGAACCCCTTCCTCAGCCAGGGCATTGAAAATGGGTGTGGATGGGTATTCCAGCATGACAATGACCCAAAACACACGGCAAGCAACAAAGGATGGCTCAAGAAGAAGTCATAAGGTCTGGAGGGTAGGAGCAGACCACAGAGAAAATCTGGGAGGGAGTGAAGGTTGAGCTGCCAAACTCAGCCTCGAAAACCTAATGACTTGGAGAAGATCTGCAAAGAGGAGTGGGACAAAATCCTCCTGAGATGTGTGCAAACCTGGGGGGACAACTACAAGAAACGCCTGACCTGGATGGCAACAAGGGTTTTGAACAAGTACTAAGTATGTTTTGCAGAGGGGTCAAACACTTATTTCCTCATTAAAATGCAAATCAATTTATAACATTTTTTACATGCATTTTTCTGGATGATTGTTCTATGTTAAATAAACCTACCATTAAATTATAGACTGATCATGTCTTTGTCAGTGGGAAACGTAAAAATCACAGGGGATCAAATACTTTTTTCCTCTACTGTATATTAAAAGTAAAGTAGATGGTCATATTCCCAGTGATAACAATGATCTACAAACTTGTTGAATAATTTGCAGTTTGTTGTGTGTTGGATTATGTTTTTCAATAGAAACTGAATAGTGAATAATGTTGATTTGAGTACTTCACTTGTATTGTCAGTAAGAATAGAAGATGTTTTGAAACCAACAGTGGATGCTAATGATTAGAATAATAATGAATGAATCATGAATAATGACGAATGAGAAAGTTACAGAGGAACAAGGATATACCTCGTTATTGGTAATGGTGAGAGGTTAGTATGTTTTGTTGTAGCCTCTGTAACTTTCTACATCATTTTTCATGATTGATTTATGATTTGTATTAATCAAGGATAAGGATAATAGTAGTGTTTAGAAACATGTTATTACTCACTTAGACAGAAAATTACTCCAGAATCACCATTAGTTAATATCGGGCAAAACATAACCCAAAAACAAACCAAAAACAAACTGCAAATGCAACCAATGAGTTGAGTCACAAGTGATGTAGTCATTGTGTTAGTGAAATATCTGACCAAATACTCTTTGGTCGATACTTTAATACACTAAAGGAATATGGTAAATATATGAACTTCAAAAGGGGGATAGATACATAAAGTGAAATGGTGAAAAGATATGTATTAAAATATCTCAAATAAAAGGTGAATTATATACTGTACCTCATATGAAACATGATCTCAAATCAAAATATGAGACAGAGAATTAAAATGTTATCTTCATGTAAAATAGATATGGTGTGGATTATATAAATAATATAAATGATACCTCACGTCTGTCTTTCTGATGATATGCTTTTTAAATGTCTGGTCAGTCTAATCAAATATTTGTAATATGCATTTTTTATCTAAAGCAATAATTTGATAATTTGTATTTTAATAATGATACATTCATTTATGAATAGATATGGCAGGTTTAGGACACTGATATACTTGATATATGTTGAAAAAATATATGCCACTATTTCACTCACCAAAGAATAGCAGTGTGGTTTTTAATATGATTTGACTTTTGCAGGCTGTAGGGATGTTAGTCACAGAGTGAAGGCTGAGCTCATCTGGTCTAGCTTGAAGTAAACCCCTCACACCTGAGAGAGCTGGAACCGAGCTACAATCACCCAGGAGACTCAGGAGTAGACTGCTCTGCTGGACTGGAGGATCCACACTGCAGACTGGAGAAACTCACAAGTATGTAGAGGGTTTATGTCAATGTTCATATCAAACATGTTGGAGTTATCAGACTAGTTAAGACAAACATTCTGACCACCACTTGGACTAAGTTATATAAAGACTGTGTGTGTGTGTGTCCAGTGTGTGTGTGTGTGTCTGTGTGTCCAGTGTGTTGTTTTTTTTTTTTTTCAGTATTTGTCCACACACACACACACAAACTGGACACACACACATGGGACACACACACAGACACTGTGTGTTCAGGATATGTGTGTGTGTGTGTTCAGTGTGTGTGTGTGTGTGTGTTTGTGTGTGTTCAGGATGTGAGTGAGAGTGTATCCGGTGTGTGTGTGTGTTTGTTCAGGATGTGTGTGTGTATTCGTGTGTGTGTGTGTGTGTGTTCAGGATGTGAGTGTGTATCCGGTGTGTGTGTGTGTGTTCAGGATTGTGTGTGTGTGTTCAGGATATGTGTGTGTGTCCAGTGTGTGTCCAGGATGTGTGTGTGTGTGTGTTCTTGTGTGTGTGTGTGTGTTCAGGATGTGAGTGTGAGTGTGTATCCGGTGTGTGTGTGTGTGTTCAGGATATGTTTGTTGTTAGGTGTGTGTGTGTTCAGGATGTGTGTGTGTTCAGTGGTGTGTGTGTACCAAAGATGTGTGTGTGTGTGTTCAGGATGATGATGATTTGTAATATTGTGTCTGGTTTTATCCATCAGATGTCTGTGATCTCACACTGGACCTAAACACAGTAAACAGATTCCTCTCTCTGTCTGAGGAGAACAGAAAGGTGACATGTAGGAGAAAGAAGCAGCCGTATCCTGATCACCCAGAGAGATTGGAGGACTGAGACAGGTGTGTGTAGAGAGGGTCTGACTGGGCGCTGTTACTGGGAGGTAGAGGGTGGGAAGGGGGCTGATATAGGAGGACATAAAGGAATCAGCAGGAGAGGAAGGGGTAGTGACAGTAGGATTGGATACAATGACAAGTCCTGGAGTCTGTTCTGATCTGACAACAGTTACTCTGCCTGGCACAATAATAATCTCACTAACTTAGACGTCCCCTCCTCCAGCCCCCACAGAGTAGGAGTGTATCTGGACTGGCCAGCCGGCACTCTGTCCTTCTACAGAGTCTCCTCTGACACACTGACCCACCTGAACACATTCCACTCCACATTCACTGAGCCCCTCTATCCAGGGTTTAGGGTTTATGATGTTGACTCCTCAGTGTCCCTGTAAATAATAACCATGGTAACACTGACACACACACAGACACATTGGACACACACTGGACACATACAAACACACTGGACATACACACACTGGACAAACACGCACACTGGGCACACACACACACACAGGACACACACACGCAAGACACACACACACACAGGACACACACTGGACACACACTGGACACGCGCACTGGACACACACACACACACACACTGCACACACACACACACTGGACAAACACACACACTGGACACTCACACACTGGACACACACACACACTAGACAAACACACACTGGACAAACACACACACTGGACACACACACACACACTGGACACACACACACATACGCAGGACAAACTCACACACACACACCGGACACACACACAGGACACATACACACACACACACACACACACACACACACACAGGACACACACACACACACTGAACACACACACACACACACACTGAACACACACACACACACAAACACACTGGGGACACACACACACACACTACACACACACACACAAACACACACACACTGAACACACACACACACACACATACACACTGGACACACACACTGGACACACACACAAACACAATGAACACACACACTCACACTAGACACACACACACACACACTGGACACACACGCACACACACACACACTGGACACACACACACTGAACACACACACACACAGAACACACACACTTTGAACACACACACACACAAACACTGGACACACACACACTGGACACACACACACACACACAGACTGGACACACACACTGGACACACACACACACACACTGAACACACACACACACACTGAACACACATACACACACTAGACACACACACACACACTCAACACACACACACACACACAAACACACACACTGGACACACACACACACACACACTCTGGACACACACACCTGGACACACACACACACACACACACACACACACACACACTGGAGACACACACTTGAGACACACACTGGACACACTCACCTGGACACACACACACACACACACACACACTATCCCATATAGCCTACTGGACAGGACTTTCCTATGGCATCTTCTGTTTGGGTGTCTCAGGTCAGGTCTGAGCCATGATCAGAATGTGTCTCTGTGTCTATTTCCAGCCCTGCCATTTCTACCTGTCCTGATCTAGTGTTTCACCCCTGACCTCCTCACACCGTCTCACTGTCCATGTCTGCTTTTAGCTCCCACCTCTACTTCACTGTGTTATAATGGACATTATGCTTGTTATGTCACCTCTGTAACCAGTTATCAAACATACTGACCTTTCTGACCCTATCCCATGGCCCTGCTTTCTACAACTGAACATTTAAATTCCTCTATGAGTTTTATTTAGTGTCCATTTACTTATCTATCTATTTGTTGTATATTGGGGTTGTGCTGCAGAGCATCATGGGGGTTTGTATGTGTTGAGATGATCACATTCCAGATAAATGGTTGAACTGATCTCCTGTCTCATCATTATTGAATTGTTATACAGACGTGGTTATGAATCCAACGAGACATAACAAAAGATTGGTGATGAGTAAGTCTGAATCTACAGGAACTATTCTGTCTGGAAGAAGTGGGGTTTTACAACTGTTTAAAATTGTTATTTTATGTGGTCCAGAATAGGCTAATGTTAGCACAGTGTATTGCTAGCAGAGGCAAGTGCATAGTCGAGCTAGCTAAGAAAGAGTGTTAACCAGTGGTGTAAAGTACTTAAGTAAAAATACTTTAAAGTACTACTTAAGTAGTTTTTTGGGGTATCTGTACTTGACTTTACTATTTATATTTTTGACTACTTTTACTTTCACTTCACTACATTCCTAAAGAAAATAATATACTTTTTACTCCATACATTTTCCCTGACACCCAAAAGTACTCGTTACATTTTGAATGCTTAGCAGGACAGAAAATGGTCCAATTCACGCACTTATCAAGAGAACATCCCTACTGCCTCTGATCTGGCAGACTCACTAAACACAAATGCTTAGTTTGTAAATTGTCTGAATGTTGGAGTTTGCCTCTGGCTGAATGTACATTTTAAAAACAAGAAAATTGTCTGGTTTGCTTTATGTAAGGAATTTGAAATGATTTATACTTGCACTTTTACTTTTGATACTTTAGTATATTTTAGCAATTACATTTACTTTTGATACCTAAGTATATTTAGAACTAAATACTTTTAGACTTTTACTCAATAAGTATTTTACTGGGTGACTTTCACTTTTAGTTGAGTCATTTTCTGTTAAGGTATCTTTACTTTTACTCAAGTATGACAATTGGGTACTTTTTCCACCACTGGAGTTAACATCGTCATGGACGGCAGAAAAGGACTCTAGACGGACATCAGAGTGGGAAAACAAACTGATTAAAAAAGAGGAATATACAGTGATTAAAGGAAAGGACATTTATTCAACTGTGAAGACAAACCTTTTAATTAAATCTGCTAAATGAGCGAATTTAGAAGGAAACGTCAGTGAGTGAAGTGAATGAAGATCACATGACTGAGGAAAATATTGCTTTGGTTGAGGACAATATTGAAGTGAGTGACAATCAGGAGCTTATTGAGAAATGAACAATTATTGGAATTGATGGAAACATTGGACAGTTTGATGAAAGTATTGAACAATGGAGCTCATATCCAGAATGGTTTGAATATTTTGTTCTTGCAAATGACATGGATGAGGACAACATTGTGCCTACATGTTTTAGTGTAATGGGGCCAAAGACATTTAATTTACTAGGCAGCCTGCTACAGCCAGACTGCAACGTGAACGCTGGGAGTCAGGAAGCAAGTAAAGGAGGTGAATTTAATAATACATAGAACAAAACAAGAAACAGGAGTAGCGTACAGACATGAAGCCCTGAAACAGAATCAATAACGCCTGGGGAAGGAACCAAAGGGAGTGACTGATATAGGGGAGGTAATCAGGAAGGTGATGGAGTCCAGGTGAGTCTGATTGGTCGCAGGTGGCGTAACGATGGTGACAGGTGTGCGTAATAATGAGCAGACTGGTGACCTGGAACGCCGGAGAGGGAGTATACGTGACACAGACAGAACAGGTAATAAGACGTGTGGGGATATTGTGGAGATACTTCAGTAGAATTTACCTGGTCCTGACTTCAATTAAACTCTGTCTGGGAAACCGCCCCTCAGTCTCTCATCTACTCTGAGCTCATATGGGAAAACATGAGAAGAGTTTCATTCCAAAACGCTATATATCACTTTTCAGAAGTTTTGGTAAATTTGCCTTTATTGTTTAAAGAAATTATGAAAGAGATTGGTGTGTTTTTTTAACTATCTAATCATGGTATGGGGTTGTTCAATGACAGACATGTATTTGTTTAAAATCTATAATTTGATGCTTTCATTTCAGATAGACAAATAATCAAATATATATCTGCCTCACTCTCAGAGAAATAAGTGCTAGGTTTTACACAGTCAAATGTAAAAAAATAACTACATTTTTAATAAAGATCTGTACAAATATAATATCTGTAAAATCAATACTACAGTAATATGATATTTGTGTTTAAAACCTTACATTTTACATTTTAGTCATTTAGCTGATGGTCTCATCCAGGATCCGGTTTCCCAAAAGCATCTTAAGGCTAAGTTCATCGCTAGAACCTTTGTAGGAGCATCGTTAAATCTCTGAGCAGTTCCCCAAAACCATCGTTATTAACGTTACACTTGAAAACGCTTGTAATCTAACGCCTGCCTCAGACCATTCGTACTCGTAGAACAGCTTAATCTCAGGGGTTAAAGCAAAAACAAATCCTTATGTCGACCTCAGATTGATTGTCTTGTGCTAAATTAATCTCCCCTTTCATGTAAACAAGTCATGACCGTCATGCTTTTAGGAAAAGAGGATCATTTTTGTAAATGTATTAAAACTGCAAATTTGACCAATTCCAGTCCCCTTGCTTAGGGTTCCCAGGGTCCTCCTGGGCATACTTCTTGAGAAGCTCAGTTCTAAGAAGCTCAGTTCTGGTGACAAGAAAAAGGCCGTTCTACTCCAGAATGAATGAAAATACAATGATGCTGACACCATCTAAAATATCATTTCCACCTCCATGAATGAGCCCAATAAGATATTGGTAAAGATGATGTTAAATGATTTTAACATATTGAACCATATAGCCTGTATGCATGGTCTAATAACAGATGTTAAATGATTTTAACATATTGAACCATATAGCCTATATTCATGGTCTATTATCAGATGGTAAATGATTTTAACATATTGAACCATATATCCTATATTCATGGTCTATTATCAGATGGTAAATGATTTTAACATATTGAACCATATAGCCTATATGGTCTATTATCAGATGGTAAATGATTTTAACATATTGAACCATATAGCCTGTATTCATGGTCTATTAGCATATGTTAAATGATTTTAACATATGAACCATATATCCTATATTCATGGTCTATTATCAGATGTTAAATGATTTTAACATATTGAGCCATATATCCTATACTGTGCCACTAGAGATCCTGGTTTGAATCCAGGCTCTGTCGTAACCGGCCGCGACCGGGAGACCCATGGGGCGGCGCACAATTGGCCCAGCGTTGTCCAGGGTAGGGGAGGGAATGGCCGGCAGGGATGTAGCTCAGATGGTAGAGCATGGCGTTTGCAACGCCAGGGTTGTGGGTTCGATTCCCACGGGGGGTCAGTATGAAAAAATAAATAAATAATGTATGCACTAACTGTAAGTCGCTCTGGATAAGAGCGTCTGCTAAATGACTAAAATGTAATGTAAATGTAATATTCATGGTCTATTAGCATATGTTAAATGATTTTAACATATTGAACCATATATCCTATATGCATGGTCTATTATCAGATGGTAAATGATTTTAACATATTGAACCATATATCCTGTATTCATGGTCTATTATCAGATGTGCTATTAGCAATAAGCATGATCACCTGTAGCCCAACGGATGCAGCATAGTGGCTATAAATGAAGCATGGGGTTTGTCCATCTGCATTTACCCCATTGGACACGACATCCTGATTATTATTATTATTTATTATTATTATTGTTCACTCAGAATTGTTGTTGGGGGGGGTTTCTATATCAAAGTTGCCCTTTTAAGAGCTCTGTTGCGAATGTTCCTAAACCATGCTTGATACTCCGGTTTTAAGATGCCGTTGCCCCTTTAAGAGCTCTGTTGTGAATGATCCTAAACCATGCTTGATACTCCGGTTGTAACTGCATTTTTAAAACAATGCATTAGCGCGATTGTAGGAGTATAGAAATAAACGTGTTATCAATGGAAAGCTTGGATGCCCCTCTTTTTTTTAACAAAGGTCAAAACTGCTTTCAAAAGTGTTTTCCCCGTGATTGCATTAAGAGTTGTTGTCCGTTGACTGCTTGAATAAACGGCCCTACAAAGGCAAAGAGCATCAACTAGAAAACAGTACAACTGAAGACAAAAAAAGACTTTAAAGTTGTTTTTGCTGTTCAGCCAAATATGTCATAGGTAGATAAGTGTAAATGCACTGATGTATCACCTTATTATGACCACTGATCTGACCTATGACCCCTTAAATGCTGATACTGCACTCTGCCTTTGTATGACCTTAAACAGCTGTATGGGTCCTGCAAAAGCAAAGTGCAGTATCTAAAAAATCTAAATGTGTTTATCCAGCTTTCTTGTGGTTTTTAATGGTGTTGTGTAGTTGTGTTTTCATGTTTTGAATGTTGTATTGTAGCAACCCTCAAGCTGTTTTTATCCATAAGGTAAGAACTATTTCATCACAGAGAATGTTTATACTTATGTGACTTTGTATTAATATCAATGCTGTCCTTTTCTTTATGTTAGCGAGCGTTTCAATATTTTGTTTGCTAAATTTCTTACCATTATCTGGGTATTTGCATTTCAATGCGAGTTAAACCATAATGTTTCTGCGTGATTGTGCCATGTTTTATTCTGGTGATAACTGGATCACTGGCTGTCTCATGGAGTGTGGGAGGGTGAGTGTCATGGTCGGGATGGCCTGAACTCAGAGCCTGATAGAATACCAAGGAAAACCGTAGTAACTGCAGTAGAACATGGTGGAACAAAGCCAGATGGCAGTAACCTCACTTACGGCTGTTTCCTTGGTTTTTACTGGGATTGTGTAGTTACAGCAAATCTGACCCTCCATTTTCTCTGAAACAGAAGATAATTGAACCAGGACACTTTGTCACAAGATATAACAGATACTACGAAGCCTGATTTAGGTCTTAACTCATCTTTGACCAAATGTGTAGCAGCAGTTTACAATTGTATGGCAGAATAACTGTGCACATAATCCTAATACCTCTTCATGGACTACATTTGAACACTTGAACCGTGTCTTCTGTTAGGGTGTGAACTGGTATGGTATGATTACCTAGTGGGGACAGTAACTGAAAGGTTGCTGGTTCGAATACCTGAGCCGTCAAGGTAGAAATCTGTCTGTGCCCTTAAGCAAGGGCGTTGTGTGACAATACATTTACAAATATTTTATTAATTTACTACAACAGTTAATTTAACAATGCTGGTTATAAATCTTGTTGACATTCATCCAAGGAGTCCTTGACTTGCATTACACTCTCACTCCAGAAAATATTCTCATGAAATCATATGACCTGTAATTAGAGAAAAGGATTCCTGTGAACGTGGCTTGCTACAAGCAGGGAAACAAGTTATGGATGTGTGATCTATCTTGGCATCTTTTTGGGGTAACCACATTGGAACATTCCAACATTCATCTTTAAGGACATGAACTGGCAGAACAGGTTTCAGCAAAGTATGGAGTCATTGCCCATACACAAAAATGTATGCACGCATGACTGTAAGTCGCTTTGGATAAAAGCGTCTGCTAAATGGCATATTATATTATTATTATTGTTTTCAGGAAGGTGTCTCCATGGCGATAGGAGGGACAGGAGGCAGACTAAGGGCAAGGGAAGCCACCTGAACTACTGCCCTACAAAGGCAAAGAGCAGTCTACGCAGACAGTGAATCTGAGAACAAATGGCTTTAAAGTTGGGTTTTTGTCCAATCATATCAACCATGACCACTGATCCGACCTATGACCCCTTAAATGCTGATACTGCACTCTGCCTTTGTATGACCTTAAACAGCTGTATGGGTCATGCAAAAGCAAAGTGCAGTATGTAGAAATCTAAATGTGTTTATCCAGCTTTCTTGTTGTTTTTCTGTTTGATGGAAACAGTTTGAGTGTTGTAACTATATTCCAACTGTATTTAATGGTATTATGTAGTCGTGTTTTCATGTTTTCAATGTTGTATTGGAGTAGGCCTAACCCTCACCAATATGTCTGTTGATGGAGAGACACCAGACAAGATGAGAGACATTTATAGACGACACAGAGAAAGTGATGGAGAGAGAGAGAGAGACACCAGACAAGACACAGAGACAGCAACAGAAGAACAGGATATGATGGAGAGAGACAGAGGAGGGGAGAACACACGAGAGAGAGAGAGAGAGAGAGAGAGAGAGAGAGAGAGAGAGAGAGAGAGAGAGAGAGAGAGAGAGAGAGAGAGAGAGAGAGAGAGAGAGAGAGAGAGAGAGAGAGAGAGAGAGAGAGAGAGAGAGAGAGAGAGAGTTTAGGTACTGTGGGATTCTTTAATCAGTTTGGCTCATTGGACAGGTCAGAGTCTATGTTTGAAGTTCTTGAGTGGTTTTTGGCAATACACTGTAGATGTATTCATGGATTTAGCTGTTGAAATTCCTTCCCGGACCCTCCTACTGGCTATGAGCTAAGCCACCGATGTCTTCACATCCTAAGGTAGAGAGGAGCTGCTACCCCTGGGGAGAGAGGAGCTGTTACCCCTGGGGAGAGAGGAGCTGCTACCCCTGGGGAGAGAGGAGCTGTTACCCCTGGGGAGAGAGGAGCTGCTACCCCTGGGGAGAGAGGAGCTGCTACCCCTGGGGAGAGAGAAGTTGTTACCCCTGGGGAGAGAGGAGCTGATACCCCTGGGGAGAGAGGAGCTGCTACCCCTGGGGAGAGAGAAGCTGTTACCCCTGGGGAGAGAGGAGCTGCTACCAGGAGAGACTGCGACCCTGCTCGGGAAGAGCTTAACGATTGGTGAATGTTGGGGCACGTTTGGCAGGAGCTTCAGAGTGAACTTGCAGACTGCTGAACTTGCTGATGTTTCACAATATGCCATGTCCGTTTCAGTCACCAGGTCTCAACCCAATTGAAGACAACCATCAACAAAACACTAAATAATGGCATGTCTTGTGGAAGAATGATGTCACATCCCTCCAATAGAGTTCCAGACACTTGTAGAATGTATGCCAAGGCACATTGTAAGATCTATAAAGAGACAGGGAGTGGGAGAGAGAACAGGTAGAACCTGATATGGAAATGAGCAGAACAAACTAAAGGAACTTTCCACGACCAAATGATCATTCCAGACTCTACTTCTATTGAGAGACATATAAAAGGTAAGACGAAGATTGTTATGATATTAATATAGTTGATGATATTGTTATGTGTATTAATATAGTTGATGATATTGTTATGTGTATTCATATAGTTGATGATATTGTTATGTGTATTCATATAGTTGATGATATGTTTTGTAGACAGTGTTATAATAGGCCTACTCTCCTTAAAATGTTTTGGATATAAATTAGATGCGGGATGTGAATTAGTTCTGTTTCCATCTGTGTGCCCCAGGGTGATCGCTCCTACACTATCTAGAATCTAAAAGGGTTCTTTGGCTGTCCCCATAGGAGAACCCTTTGTAGAACCCTTTTTGGTCCTAGGTAGAACCCTTTAGGGTTCCATGAAGAATCCTTTCCACAGAGGGTTCTACATGGAAGCCAGAAGGGTTCTACCTGGAACCCAAAAGCGTTCTCCTGTGGGGACAGCCAGAGGACCCTTTTGGAACTATTTTTTCTAAGAGTGTACTGTATCATAGGTCTATAGACTTGTCTTCTCAAAACAGGCTTAAAACACAACAAGCAACAACATTTTCTCTTTCTAATCTACTGTTAACGCTTTTCACTCAGGAAGGCATGAGGTGTGAAAGAGATACAAATAAATACTGTGGAAAGACTAACAACAACTTACATTTCCTCAAAACAGGTTGTGTGTGTTCATTAGTGCCCACCGTAACAAAACGTTTGGCAACAGAAACCGTTTAGGTCACGTTGTACAGTGTTTGGAGTAAACTGTTTATGCATTGTTGCAAAACTGTTGGCTGCTGTGTAAACTAATGAATACGACCCAGGTAGTAGCCTACAACTCGGCTGTTGATGTCTGCCTCATGCTGAAACCTGAACTTAGCCTGAGGGGTGTACTATGATGCTAGCTAGATATACTGGTTTTCTAAAGTTAGCTAGCTTCAGTTATCTTCACATTCCAGCTCAGGCCTCATCCATAGGAATGTACAGCGTGCCAGTCATCAGGAAGGTGCTCTCAGCAGAACGGAAAATATATAATGACTTGACAGTTTAAAATCATACAAAATGGCGCTAACTGGACGTGGGCAAGTCAAATTCAATCAGTGGAGGTTGCTGAGGGAAGATGGATCATATTAATGATCCCATTCCACCTATTCCACTCCAGCCATTACCACAAGCCCGTCCTCCCCAATTAAGGTGCCACCAACCTCCTGTGAATTCAATATATCAACATTCATTCGTCATAGTTCTACATTTCCCATTTCGTATGATAAATGTAATTGTATCATAGTTCTAGTATAGTGTAGCGATCTGTGCAACTTCCGGCTTGAGTTTACTGTGAACACTGAGGCTGTACCCATTTAAGTTACAGTTTTAACAGAGACCAAGTAGGCTATTTGGTCATAATGTAAAAAATGGCCTCCAATAACATTTAACGTGGAAATAGCTGTTCTATCATTCAGCCTACAGTAGCAGCCAATGTGTGGTGCTCAATGTAAGCCTACATTCCATGAGACATTCCAAAAAACATGCAGAGCTTGACATTAACCTGTTTATCTACTTGTCCTTCACACAAGGAGGAGGTGACTGAAAATGTTGTTGTGTTTGATGCAAGAAACCACTTTACTAAATAAAATGCATCATTATTCCCATGTACTATGATGCAATTCCAACCAAGTAACCCAATTGGCGCCAGTGGCGCGATGCGTGGGTTGTTTGCCTTTTTACAAGTGCAACCTGGGTTCACTTCCCTGCCCCGCTGTTTGCTACATTGGTGTCAGAAGTAGTATGGTGTCTGTGAGGCCATAGATTTCACGGCCCGGATGTATGAGGGGTCTGAGTAGTCGAAGCACGAGACTTGCTTTTATAGGGGGCAGTGTGAGACAGGTTACAATTCCCATCGCAGCAATAGGGTTTACCTAGTTTTGGCCAGCGACCTGGGTTCACTGCCCTGCCCCGCTGTTTGCTACAATATTAATATCACAGGCTACCCAACGTCCGTTGAACAAAGAGACACAACAATATGAGTGAAAGGATTTTAGGATAATATCAGTTAGTGTTTATTTAGAGTTGTCTTCTGGGTTCAGCCTTCTAGCTTCCTTTATCAATTGGATGAAATATAACAAATGACATGGCCTCAGAGTTTGGAGATAATCAGTCCCAGTTTAAATCGCCCATGATTTCCATTTCATTATTTCCCCAGAGCAGCAAGGGAATCTAGAGACTCAACCTTTGCAGAATCAGAATCACCTTTATTCGCCAAGTACATTTGCATGTACATATGTAGGATCTTAATTTGAGCCAGTTTGCTACAGCAGGAAAATATTCCTGCAGCAACAGTAAATGTGATATATAATTAATGGACATTTTTGTATCGGTTGATACATTTTTAGTAAGGGAAAGTCAAGTCTGCCATTTCTAAGTGGAAATTATAAACTTCAGAAGCCTTTTAAAACCTCAAATACACTACAAGTTTTACATTTACTGCGTTGAGGGAAAGTTATTCTGCAGTGGGGGGTGATCAAATTAAGATCCTATATCTGTACACATAATTCTACATGGTGATTTTTTACATTTTAGTCATTTAGCAGACGCTCTTATCCAGAGCAACTTACATATATTGCGAGTGCATACATTTAAATTTTTTATACTGGAATCGAACCCACAACCCTGGCGTTGCAAATGCCATGCTCTACCAACTGAGCTACATCCCTGCCGGCCATTCCCATAATAATTCAAATGTCCTGTTGCTGCAGGATTATTTTCCTGCAGTAGCAAACTGGCTAAAATTAAGATCCTACATCTGTAGCAATATACCTCTCTTTGATGTACATGGCTATATCAGGATTGACTTTTGACCATTTGACATCTTTTATTTCCTGTTGTTTAGGCTGGTTGAATGAGTTGCCTATAAAAGCTACTTAATCTGCAAGAGAACAGGCGGCTGCACCAGCGACTGTAAGAAGTTATGTGATTTCCTCATATGAACGTGAAAGTAAGTGTGTAGCCTACGCAGTTACACAATGGCTGTTGAAACTGTGGCACGTATTTCTCGGTAACATTAGAAGTCGGATAAATGTGTTGATATGTAGGAAAGACGGGCAGACTCTCGTAGGTCTAGGCTAAACTACAAACTATTATAAGGTTAGGTCGACGTCAGACATTCAATAGTCAGAGTAGGTTTGAGCTATGATCTCATATCATGCTGACAAACCTGATGGTCTCCGTTTGAAATGGTGTGTAAAATACCATGCCTAGGCTATGAGCTCTGTCCTGCTACTGTTAGGTCTATAACGTTATGGGAACTGATCTGAACAGGTTTAGGCTGGTCATCTAGGCTATAGCTGAGGTCAGTGGTGATTTTAGCATGTCAATCTTGGTGGGGCAAAACATAAATAAAGTGGGATGCATGCCAGCAAAGCCACTCCACAACACAACACTAAACAATACATTCATTGCACTATAACGGTGACAAACGGTGCCCACAAACTGTTAGGGCCTACATAAAGCAGAGTCCCAACAGCAGAGTCCCAACAGCAGAGTCCCGACAGCAGAGTCCCGACAGCAGAGTCCCGACAGCAGAGTCCCGACAGCAGAGTCCCGACAGCAGAGTCCCAACAGCAGAGTCCCAACAGCAGAGTCCCAACAGCTGTCCTATCATTTCTCTTCATTGTTTCTCTTCATATGACAAGGATTAAAAAGGATTTGCCTGTAGATTGTCAACTTGATTCATGATGATGACTGCTGGCTAAGATTTTGAAAGTATGATGTTGACCTGATCAGTTCAATCAAAGCTACTGTAGATATAATGTGATTTGACGTCATTTTATCTGTTGGCCAATGACCTTCTTGGATGGGCACTTCTAATGTAACTCTATGGCAGCACCGAAGGGGCTTGAATTTTTCTAGCTCTACCCTTAGACTTGGCGGTGACGTAGTGTCCCCATGAGTGACAGAACACTGAGCCAATCACGAAGCAACGCTTTGTATTTTCTTCTGGCTTGCCCCACCACCACAGAAAGCACTGAGCTAGGCTGAAACCACTGCATTTTGGAGTTGCCTTACTCAAGAAAACAAAAAAGAGACCATGTTTGTATGCGGCTATATTAACTCAATGATATATATATATTTTTTGTATTTTTTGCAAACTGATATGTGACACGTATTATTGCCAAAATAACATGCAAAACAGGAAAGGCCACCTGCCCTTAATGACGGGTCGCTGGTTGAGAGAATGCCAAGAGTGTGCAAAGCTGTCATCAAGGAAAAAGGGTGGCTATTTGAAGAATCTCAAATATAAAATATATTTTGATTTGTTTAACACTTTTTTGGTTACTACATGATACCATATGTGTTATTTCATAGTTTTGATGTCTTCGCTATTATTCTACAATGTAGAAAATAGTAAAAAATAAAGAAAAACTCTTGAATGAGTATGTGTTCTAAAACTTTTGACTGGTAGTGTATATATTTTTTACATTGTTAGCAAACTGATATGTGACATATTAATGCCACAATAACATGCAAAACAGGAAAGGCCACCTGCCCTGAATGACGGGTCGCCACTTGCTGAGGTATAGACCTTGATCTGCTTTACACAACAACAAAAACAAACTGTTATACATTATAACCTAGCCTACTTTAAATAATATAAAATCTCTTAATTGTTGCAAAAAACCTTTCTGTATAGATCACTGATCCCCCCCAGATCAATCAAGCCTGTTTTAGCCCTTCTGTCTACATTCTCAGATACGTTTAGAAAAAAACAAATTCAAAAATAATAAATGGCCGACTTTTAATGAATACAAATAAGTGTGTGACATGGCCTTGTGTTGCTGCACTGTCTATAACTACCTTAACAAACAGTGACTTATTATTATTATTGACAGTTACCATGGAGAAGAGATGTCACAACTACATATTCATGTGATTGCATTAAATCACCTGACTGTTTCGATATGTCTGTTAGTAAATGTTTTGTAAGAGATAATTAATAAATTATAACAATTCAATTCAATTGAATGTGATAACAATTCACATTCAAGAATTACTGTGTTAACTACAGCCAACATGTTGGATCTCTGTTTAGGGGTCAGTGGTCTAAAATGAGTCTCTGTGGGGGAGAGAGGAGGGGGGGCCCTGCCTCTAAAATGAGTCGCTCTTGGGAACATGACACCAAAGCTAAGAGGTGAGATTACAATTTTGTTTAAGAATTATTAAGAGTTTATTTCCTAAATGCTATTTCCACAATTTTTCACATGAGTTTTTTAATCAGAAATGGTTGCTTATGGGTACCTTCAATATTACTGTTCTCAGATGTTTAATTAATAGATTTTAGATGTTTATTATTATTATTAATTTTTTGCAAAACACTATCTATCCATTGTTTAGCTGAAATTGAATGTTTGTATCCGGTATATTTGACTGTATTATCTGGTTGTCTCACCTAGCTATCTTAAGATGAATGCACTTACTGTAAATCGCTCTGGGTAAGAGCATCTGCTAAACAGGTGGGGCTCTGCCCTGAATGACAGGTCACCACTGCTCCAAAGCAACTACATGTGGCACAGAAACCACTGACTCACTGCATGTTTCTATTATCAAGACACCTGCTGGTACCTCTTAACTGGTTAGGACAGCTCATGAGGTGTCCTAAATATCTGCCAACTAGGTGGGACACTTATGAATAAAGAGGCTTCATGCATAGCTTTAATTTATACCCATAAGAGTAGGACTAAAATGGCTTTATTCTCAGCACTTATACGACACATTTTCTACTCTGAGACGCTTTTTGGATACGGGCCCAGATCTCAAAATATTGTTATAAAAAAACGTAATGTTTGTTTTACATTTTTTAAAGAAAAATGAATATTACTAATATACCCGACTGTAAAGACTTGGTTTAGTTCAGGGGTGTCAAACCTCCGGCCCGCGTGCCGGATCAGGCCCGCAAACGGGTTTAATCCGGCCCGCGAGATGATTTAAAAAATAAAAATAAAAAATAAAACAAATTATAATAATTTGGTAAAGTATAAAAATACGCTGCAATTTTTCAATAAAATAAACTGCTGTTCCAATTGCGTCCACTGGATGGCGCAATAGCAATTGTGTTAAGCAAGCAAACTGCTTATACCGGGGCAGAGCAAGTAGGTCAAGCACGTGCAGCCAATGAGCTACTTTGTTTTGCCCGCGATATTTATTACGGCTTCTACTTTTAACATTATGTGCTTTGGCACCCTCATTGCCCCAATATGTCTCTGTCAAAAAAGAGAATAGTGGACGCAGAGTGCAGAGTGTTCCAAGAAAAATGGTCATCCTATTTATTCACGGAATTGAATGGGAAAGATGTATGTTTGGTGTGTTCAGAGCATGTTGCAGTGCTGAAAGAATATAACCTTCGTCGCCACAATGTGAGTCTTCATGCCGACAAATATGACAACTTTCAAGGACAGCGGAGATGAGAGAAGGTGAATGAACTGTTGGCGGGTCTGAAGAAACAGCAGTCTGTGTTTACTCACAGCCGAGACATCAGTGACGCTGCAGTGAAAGCTAGCTACCTCATTGCTAATGAAATCGCAGTGGCTTCAAAACCATTTAGTGAGGGTGAATTTGTAAAAACATGCATGATGAAGGCAGCGGAGATTGTGTGCCCTGAAAAGCGGCAGGCTTTTGCAAATATCAGCCTGACAAGAAACAGTTGCAGACAGGATTTCCGATCTTTCAGTGGATTTGGACAGCCAGTTGAAGCAAAAAGTAAAGTAATTTATTGCGTTTTCGGTTGCAATTGATGAAAGCACGGACATTACAGATGTTGCACAACTGGCCATTTTCATCCGCGGAGTTGATGACACATTGACCGTCACAGAGGAGTTCGTGGAGTTGGTGCCGATGACAGATACAACGACAGCAGCTGATATTTTTACCGCACTTGTCGGCGCGCTGGACAGGGTCGGAGTGGACTGGTCCCGCGCTGTCAGCCTGGCTACAGATGGTGCGCCCTCAATGATCAGGAAAAAAGCAGGCGTTGTGACAAAGTTCAGAGAGAAAGTGCAATCTGTAAATGGATGACGTGATTTTTTGACTTTTCACTGTATTTTGCACAAGGAGGCTTTGTGTTGCAAGTCATTAAAGATAGATAACGTCATGAAGGTGGTCATCCAAACTGTTAATTTCATCCGATCCAGAAGCCTGAATCACCGTCAGTTTGACAGCCTTCTCAGAGAGAAAGACCACATCTATGGCCTGCCATACCACACTGAGGTAAGATGGTTAAGCCGAGGTGCTGTGCTGAGGCGTTTCTTTGATTTACGAGAAGAAATTGAACAGTTCATGGAAGAAAAGGGCAAACCAGTGTTAGAATTTCATTCCGCAGAATGGATGCAGGACCTTGCATTTATGGTGGATGTTACAGAGCACCTGAATAACTTGAACAAACAGCTGCAAGGGCGCAACAAAGTTGTCACGCAGTATTATGACAGCATACGTTCTTTCAAGTTGAAGCTGTCATTGTGGGAGACGCAACTTGCCGGTGGTGATGCAGCTCACTTCCCCTGTCTGAAAAATGTGTGCGCGACCCAACATGTGGCAGACATGAAGCGGTTCAAAGATAAAATAACGGGACTGTTACGGGAGTTTGAGCAACGCTTTCAGATTTATGTTTATATGTTTTTATGTTGATGTGCTATTGTTTTTAATTGATTTTATTTTATTTGTATATTTAACCTATTCGTGACTCTATGGTTCTTGCACTTGTTTGGGGAACAGGATTTCATTATTTTTATCTACATTTCTGCCTGAGAAATGACACCCTGATATAGTTCTGTGATCTGTGAAACAGTTCTGTTAATCACTGAGGCATTGTGTGTTTGTGTGTTATTTTTTCTTTAGAATTTTCAAATAAACTTGACGTGTTTTATGATTAATAGTGATGTTGTGCTTGTACTATTTTGGACACACTGTCCTCAGGCTCCAGCTTTATGTTGTATGTTGATCGTATTAAAACAAATAAAACAATCTGAAGTTGTTGTTTTTAAGTTATATATACCATGATTTTTCCGGTCCGGCCCACTTGGGAATAGATTTTCCTCCATGTGGCCCCTGAGCTAAAATGAGTTTGACACCCCTGGTTTAGTTTATTGTGTGGCTCTGCTCATGTCCGCGTTCTGAAACTGTCCGCGTCCACGTACGGTTTGGCGCCAAGCATATTGTCCAGTTACGCGCAGAGTGGACTGAGGTGATCTTGGGGAACAACAACGGAGTTTGTTACAGTGTTGAGACGCCGAAGTTTATTGTTCAATTTGCTTTTTGGTCAGTGACAGTATGAGTGTAGCCAGATCCTTTTCTCTCGCTATCCTTGTTTCATTTTGTGGTTCACCGGATTCGTCATCATCCTCGAGGGACAGACGAACGACCTGCTAGCTAGCCAAGCTAGTCGGTACAGCTAGCTAAGCTAGCTACTCTACCAGCAGCATCCTAGTTATGCTAGCTACCACTACATCATCACCAGCTGCCTGCATTTCTTGTGGACCGATGGAGCTCCCTGGTTGTTTCTTCCACCTGTTAAATACCGTGGAGGGCTTCTCCCTCTGTCTTTGACGGAGGCTGGCCTACGCTCCCTCTGTCACTTTAGTGTTTAACCCCTCTGTGTCCAAGGACTGAACTTTTGAATATTATTTTCGGGGCGCCTCAAGTGACATTTTTTACAACGTTTATTTCTGATAAAATTAGTTCATTGCATCCGCCATGGAGCCCAGTTTCATAATATTATCTTCTGTCCCTGGTTATGAAGTCATGCGAAAAAACAGGCCTTATTTTAGGGTATTTTTCACCCTACCAGCTCCTATTATTTCTATTGAGCTACGTGACACCGACTCGCCTTCAGAACGTTCTATTCCCAGCCCATTGTTCTGCGTCACAATGCCAGCTTCACTATTGTTATCAATGAGACCTGCCTGCGTTAACCCTGTAGGTTTACCTCAGGTAACTTATTATTGCCAAGGTTACAGCTACTTGGTGAGCGTTAACCCTGTAGGTTTACCTCAGGTAACTTATTATTAACAAGGTTACGGCTACTTGGTGAGCGTTAACCCTGTAGGTTTACCTCAGGTAACTTATTATTAACAAGGTTACGGCTACTTGGTGAGCGTTAACCCTGTAGGTTTACCTCAGGTAACTTATTATTAACAAGGTTACGGCTACTTGGTGAGCGTTAACCCTGTAGGTTTACCTCAGGTAACTTATTATTAACAAGGTTACGGCTACTTGGTGAGCGCGCTCACTGTTACATTTTAGTCATTTAGCAGACCCTCTTATCCAGAGCAATTTACAGGAGCAATTAGGGTTAAGTGCCTTGCTCAAGGGCACATCGACAGATTTTTCAACTAGTCGGCTCAGGGATTAGAACCAGCGACCTTTCGGTTACTGGCACTATGCTCTTAACCACTAAGCTACCTGCAGCTCAGTTCCCCTGAGCACACGTTGTGGTCACAAATAGTGCTAGGAATGGCTGGTGGATATCCATCAAACGTTAAACATTTTCTGGTCATGTTTAACCATATTTGTTTTCAGAAAAAGGTGTACAACCTAAAGAAAACGTATGTCCTATCCTCTTTTTCAAGATGTGGTCAATTTAAACAGCCAGAATACATTTTTTAATTAAGAAATAACACTTTTTCTTTGACGATTTGTTGTTTCTAAATGGCTGCTGGCCATTAACAATTTTGTTAATCAAAACCTGTCTTAGCGTTTGCTGTTTTTTTGTTTGTTATTAGTTATTTTATGATATGTATTATTGCAAGGCAGAATGCTTGATAAACAAGCCACATTAGTTTTTATTCTCAGCTGCCTCACCAATGTCTGTACGTGAATTAATAACTTTTATTTGCTAAATATTTCCAATATACAGTGGGGAAAGAAGTATTTAGTCAGCCACCAATTGTGCAAGTTCTCCCACTTAAAAATATGAGCGAGGCCTGTAATGTTCATCATAGGTACACGTCAGCTATGACAGACAAAATGAGGAAAAAGAATCCAGAAAATCACATTGTAGGATCTTTAATGAATTTATTTGCAATTTATGGTGGAAAATAAGTATTTGGTCAATAACAAAAGTTTCTCAATACTTTGTTATATACCCTTTGTTGGCAATGACACAGGTCAATGTTTTCTGTAAGTCTTCACAAGGTTTTCACACACTGTTGCTGGTATTTTGGCCCATTCCTCCATGCAGATCTCCTCTAGAGCAGTGATGTTTTGGGGCTGTCGCTGGGCAACATGGACTTTCAACTCCCTCCAAAGATTTTCTATGGGGTTGAGATCTGGAGACTGGCTAGTCCACTCCAGGACCTTGAAATGCTTCTTACGAAGCCACTCCTTCGTTGCCCGGGCGGTGTGTTTGGGATCATTGTCATACTGAAAGACCCAGCCACGTTTCATCTTCAATGCCCTTGCTGATGGAAGGAGGTTTTCACTCAAAATCTCACGATACATGGCCCCATTCATTCTGTCCTTTACACGGATCAGTCGTCCTGGTCCCTTTGCAGAAAAACAGCCCCAAAGCATGATGTTTCCACCCCCATGCTTCACAGTAGGTATGGTGTTCTTTGGATGCAACTCAGCATTCTTAGTCCTCCAAACACGACGAGTTGAGTTTTTACCAAAAAATTATATTTTCGTTTCATCTGACCATATGACATTCTCCCAATCCTCTTCTGGATCATCCAAATGCACTCTAGCAAACTTCAGATGGGCCTGGACATGTACTGGCTTAAGCAGGGGGACACGTCTGGCACTGCAGGATTTGAGTCCCTGGCGGCGTAGTGTGTTACTGATGGTAGGCTTTGTTACTTTGGTCCCAGCTCTCTGCAGGTCATTCACTAGGTCCCCCCGTGTGGTTCTGGGATTTTTGCTCACCGTTCTTGTGATCATTTTGACCCCATGGAGTGAGATCTTGCGTGGAGCCCCAGATCGAGGGAGATTATCAGTGGTCTTGTATGTCTTCCATTTCCTAATAATTGCTCCCACAGTTGATTTCTTCAAACCAAGCTGCTTACCTATTGCAGATTCAGTCTTCCCAGCCTGGTGCAGGTCTACAATTTTGTTTCTGCTGTCCTTTGACAGCTCTTTGGTGTTGGCCTTAGTGGAGTTTGGAGTGTGACTGTTTGAGGTTGTGGACAGGTGTCTTTTATACTGATAACAAGTTCAAACAGGTGCCATTAATACAGGTAACGAGTGGAGGACAGAGGAGCCTCTTAAAGAAGAAGTTAATGGTCTGTGAGATCCAGAAATCTTGCTTGTTTGTAGGTGACCAAATACTTATTTTCCACCATAAATTGCAAATAAATTCATTAAAAATCCTACAATGTGATTTTCAGGATTTTTTTTTCTCAATTTGTCTGTCATAGTTGACGTGTACCTATGATGAAAATTACAGGCCTCTCTCATCTTTTTAAGTGGGAGAACTTGCACAATTGGTGGCTGACTAAATACTTTTTTTCCCCACTGTATGGCAACATAAGACAACGAAGCATCAGTTATAGGCTACAAGCAGCAATATGATTGACATAAAATAGCATGCAACCAAATACTAAATGTCCCATGATTTTCTAAAATGGTCACTTATTACTTTAGCTAGCTATATATCTCGTATTTGTCCTGTGTTGCTTTTGGAAGAGCAATTAAATAGTAACTATAGCAGGTGTTGAACCCCGGGTAAATAATCTGTCACGATTCAGACAGACGACCAGAGGACCACAATTGCGTCACACCAGAAAGTTTATTAAACTTAAGGGAAAAGGGAAGTAGGGAGTAAATGAAGGCTCCAGGGGTAACAGGGATCCCGTCCAATGCGCTGGGTCTGTGCCCCCCAGTGGCAGCGTATGCGTCCTATGCAGCCGGGTGGTGGGTGGTCCAGAAGTCCTGGGGGGGGGGGAGACACAGACACAACAGGGCGGAATGAAACCAGGCAGCAGTACAGTTCAAGGGAAATCCAAAATACGTAGTAGCAAGGCAGAAGGCTGGTCAGAGTTACCGGGATTGAAGAGTAGTCAGGAGTCGTAATGGCAGAAGCAGGTCTGGATCTCCTGAGGCAGATGAGTATCCAAAAAACAGGCAGGTCCGGGGTCACAAAACCAGGGTGAGCCAGAAGCGCGAGCAAACAGGTTCCAGGTGTGCGCTTTGCAGACGATCTGACACCGGAGAGCTGAAAGACAGGGCCTTAAATACTGGGAGAGGTTAGTGGGTAATGCAGCGCAGCTGGCAGAGTAATTAGAGCAGAGCAGAGCAGGGACAGGTGGAGCTAGTTAGGCTGAGTAGAGAGAGTGGTGAGCAAAGTGGAAGAAAACTAAGGTGGTAACCCGGTGGAGTGAGAGGCTCATGACATAATCACTAGTCAGATGCGCTAACCTCAACCCTAGTATACATGCATTATAAAATATTGGGAGTAAACAACCTCGGAATAGAAAAGACAAGAGTGCGTCTTCCAGCCGGCCAATAAATTACATCATGCAATCCTCGCGGTTAGCAAATGTACCTTAACATGCCCCTCGCTTGTGCTAGAAGGCAGAGTGCTTGCTGCTGGTTGATGAATCTGACAATGAATGTACTAGGAAAATACGTTTTTCTCGACCAGAGGTGACTAAATTAATGTTGAGGCTTATTGATAATCGTTATAGTAATGAAGTATAATTTAAAAACATGAGTATAAAAACAGGTAATAATAAACATGAATCATCATTATATTATTTCACAGTAATCTGTTAAATGCTTTTTCAGTCGTTCCTCTTGTGTTAGCAGTGTGGAAAGGGACAGTAAAAAGCGTGTGCAGGAGTTTTCCTGTGAGGGGGAGTGGTGGTGTATCCAGGGAGAAAACTAAACTAACCTTCTGAAATGTCATTTGTCGTCTTATGCTGCTATCTATTGGAATTATTTAGTAACTGCAGTAGTACTGAATAAAGTATGTCCTTACTAAAGTAGTAATTACTCAGAATTTCAAAATATGACATTTTCTAGTTCATTCTACCACTTACAACCATAACATAACCATTTATAGCATAACAAACAATGAAACTGACATAAACCAACAACACCATACATTAAGTTAACTATATATTTAAAAAACTATTTATTTAGATGGATGACATTATCTGCCAAAGTAACACCACTGTAGATAAAGAAGAGATCTCCAGTAGGTGTACCAAAACATTCAAAGGCCATTTTCTCAAAAGTGAGGTTACAAGTTTATCATCTTTCAAAGCAGAATTACTTTCCCATTGTTCCTCAACTGTAGTGTATGATATACCTTTTTCTAGCTGAGTCTCTACTTTTATCCAATGTAAAAAAACACAATTTCAAATGTTGCTAAATAAGTTCGAATCGAGCCGGTCGGCCACATTTGACTGTGTAAAACCTAGCAGTACTACTTATTTATCTGAGAGTGAGGCAGATATATATCATTACTGTGTGAAACCTAGCAGTACTACTTATTTCTCTGAGAGTGAGGCAGATATACAGTGGGGAGAACAAGTATTTGATACACTGCCGATTTTGCAGGTTTTCCTACTTACAAAGCATGTAGAGGGCTGTAATTTTTAGCATAGGTACACTTCAACTGTGAGAGACGGAATCTAAAACAAAAATCCAGAAAATCACATTGTATGATTTTTAAGTAATTAATTTGCATTTTATTGCATGACATAAGTATTTGATACATCAGAAAAGCAGAACTTAATATTTGGTACAGAAACCTTTGTTTGCAATTACAGAGATCATACATTTCCTGTAGGTCTTGACCAGGTTTGCACACACTGCAGCAGGGATTTTGGTACACTCCTCCATACAGACCTTCTCCAGATCCTTCAGGTTTCGGGGCTGTCGCTGGGCAATACGGACTTTCAGCTCCCTCCAAAGATTTTCTATTGGGTTCAGGTCTGGAGACTGGCTAGGCCACTCCAGGACCTTGAGATGCTTCTTACGGAGCCACTCCTTAGTTGCCCTGGCTGTGTGTTTCGGGTCGTGGTCATGCTGGAAGACCCAGCCACGACCCATCTTCAATGCTCTTACTGAGGGAAGGAGGTTGTTGGCCAAGATCTCGCGATACATGGCCCCATCCATCCTCCCATCAATACGGTGCAGTCGTCCTGTCCCCTTTGCAGAAAAGCATCCCCAAAGAATGATGTTTCCACCTCCATGCTTCATGGTTGGGATGGTGTTCTTGGGGTTGTACTCATCCTTCTTCTTCCTCCAAACACGGCGAGTGGAGTTTAGACAAAAAAGCTATATTTTTGTCTCATCAGACCACATGACCTTCTCCCATTCCTCCTCTGGATCATCCAGATGGTCATTGGCAAACTTCAGACGGGCCTGGACATGCGCTGGCTTGAGCAGGGGGGACCTTGCGTGCGCTGCAGGATTTTAATCCATGACGGCGTAGTGTGTTACTAATGGTTTTCTTTGAGACTGTGGTCCCAGCTCTCTTCAGGTCATTGACCAGGTCCTGCCGTGTAGTTCTGGGCTGATCCCTCACCTTCCTCATGATCATTGATGCCCCACGAGATGAGATCTTGCATGGAGCCCCAGACTGAGGGTGATTGACCGTCATCTTGAACTTCTTCCATTTTCTAATAATTGCGCCAACAGTTGTTGCCTTCTCACCAAGCTGCTTGCCTATTGTCCTGTAGCCCATCCCAGCCTTGTGCAGGTCTACAATTTTTTTCCTGATGTCCTTACACAGCTCTCTGGTCTTGGCCATTGTGGAGAGGTTAAGTCCGTTTGATTGAGTGTGTGTACTGGTGTCTTTTATACAGGTAACGAGTTCAAACAGGTGCAGTTAATACAGGTAATGAGTGGAGAACAGGAGGGCTTCTTAAAGACAAACTAACAGGACTGTGAGAGACGGAATTCTTACTGGTTGGTAGGTGATCAAATACTTATGTCATGAAATAAAATGCAAATTAATTACTTAAAAATCATACAATGTGATTTTCTGGATTTTTGTCGTCTCTCACAGTTGAAGTGTACCTATGATAAAAATTACAGCCCTCTACATGCTTTGTAAGTAGGAAAACCTGCAAAATCGGCAGTGTATCAAATACTTGTTCTCCCCACTGTATATTATTACTGTGTAAAACCTAGCAGTACTACTTATTTCTCTGAGAGTGAGGCAGATATATATATTATTACAGTGTAAAACCTAGCAGTACTACTTATTTCTCTGTGAGTGAGGCAGATATATATAGCATTTTGCAAAAAAACATGATTATTTGTCTCTCTGAAATGAAACCATCAAGTGATAGATTTTAAACAAATACATGTCTGTCATTGAACAACCCCATGCCATGATTAGATAGTGAAAAATCACACCAATCTCTTTCATAATTTATTCAAACAATAAAAGCTAATTTACCAACATTTCTGAAAATGGATATATAGCGTTTTGGAATGAAACTCTTCTTATGTTTCCCCATCTGAACTCAGAGTAGATGAGAGACGTAATGTTTGTCTCTGTTGTGTCGAAGGCCAATCAAGCAGGAGAGACCAGCCTCCCCTGTACCTAGCTGTGTGTCCATGAAGAGTGACCGGTCTATGCATCGTCCTATAATGTTTAGAGAGGGAGACTTTTCTACTGAACAAAGGTAAGAAGAACTCATGGGTCATAGTCAGTGAGTTAAACAACACTGTCTCTAGTCATTTCTCATCTCCCATTTTCCCATTTATTTTTGTTGTTTTCATAATCCATAGGCTAATCCTTTTTTCCATTTTCATAGTCCTGAAACAATGTCAAACCAACACTACATTGCCTCTCTGTGTGTGTGTGTGTGTGTGTTGTGTGTGTGTGTGTGTGTGTGTGTGTGTGTGTGTGTGTGTGTGTGTGTGTGTGTGTGTGTGTGTGTGTGTGTGTGTGTGTGTGTGTGTGTGTGTGTGTGTGTGTGTGTGTGTGTGTGTGTGTGTGTGTGTGTGTGTGCACTCCCTGGATGAGGAGATGTAATCTGATGTTTTGTCCACAGAAACCAACAGGAGATATCAGAGTCAGAGATTCTCAGTGGTCAGTCTTCCCAGAGTCATCAAACAGACCTGGCCTCCATATTCAGTGTATGTGGTCCTGTTATGTACATTTGTTTTTGTTTACCTCAAGTAAAGTTGATCTGTCAATCATTCATTAATGTGTTAATGAGAAAGCATTTAGTCTCTTGCTTAACTGATTTACTTGATTTATTTCAGTTGCTTGAAGAGAATATTATGACATTTGTGAAGAACGAGCTGAAGATGTTCAAGAGGATTCTTAGTCCAGAACTCCCAGAAGGCTTTGAGGGTCAGAAGCAGGACAAGGAAGTGGTGGATGCTGAAGATGAGAAGCAGAAGAGCAGTGCCAGAGAGGGGGCTCTGAAGATCACACTGCACGTCCTGAGGAAAATGAACCAGAAGGAGCTTGCTGACACACTGGAGAAAAGTAAAATCTGTCTGCCTCATGTTGAATGCTGTTTTATAACAAACATTTAAAAGCTGTAGCTAAAGTACAGCTAAAGTAGCTGTGTAACTCAGTGATATTGTAGCAGCCTTAACATAACACCTAGTGACCTCTTCATACTTTATAACACAGTCCCACAATACTGTAGGCATTAAAACATATGTAATATTAATATCCTCTGTGTTATTTCTTCATTCAGATGAGCTTGCTGTGATTTGCCAACGTGAACTCAAATCTAATCTAAAGAAGAAGTTTCAATGTGTATTTGAGGGGATCGCTAAACAAGGAAACCCAACACTTCTCAATAAGATCTACACAGAGCTCTACATCACAGAGGGTGGAACAGGAGAGGTTAATAATGAACATGAGCTGAGACAGATTGAGACAACAACCAGGAAACAAGCAAGACCAGAGACTGCAATCAAATGTAACGACATCTTCAAACCCTTAACTGGACAAGACAAACTTATCAGAACTGTTCTGACAAAGGGAGTCGCTGGCATTGGAAAAACAGTCTCTGTGCAGAAGTTCATTCTAGACTGGGCTGAAGGAATAGCAAATCAGGATGTCCAATTTGTATTTTCATTCCCTTTTCGGGAGCTGAATTTGATGAAAGGGGACAATCACACTTTCATTGAACTTCTCAATCACTTCTCAATGGAAACCAAAGAATCAAGAATCTCCAACTACGACAAGTACAAAGTTCTGTTCATCTTTGATGGTCTGGATGAGTGCCGACTGCCCCTAGACTTCCAGAAGAACAATATCTGCTGTGACGTCACAAAGTCAACCTCAGTGGATGTTCTGCTGACAAATCTCATCAAGGGAAATCTGCTTCCCTCTGCTCTCCTCTGGATAACTACCCGACCTGCAGCAGCCAATAAGATCCCATCAGGGTGTTTTGACCAGGTGACAGAGGTACGAGGGTTCAATGACCAACAGAAGGAGGAGTACTTCAGGAAGAGATTCAGTGATGAGGACCTGGCCAGCAGAATCATCTCACATATAAAGACATCAAGGAGCCTCCACATCATGTGCCATATTCCAGTCTTCTGTTGGATTTCTGCAATAGTCCTTGAACACATGCTGAAACACAAGAGAGAAGAGATGCCCAAGACCCTGACTGAGATGTACACACACCTTGTGGTGTTTCATACCAAACAGAAGAATGAAAAGTATCTTGGGAAAGAAGAGACAGGTCCACACTGGAATAAAGAGAGCATTCTGTCACTGGGAAAACTGGCTTTTCAACAGCTTGTTGAGGGCAATCTAATTTTCTATGAAGAAGACCTGACAGAGGCTGGCATTGATGTCAATGAAGCCTCAGTGTACTCAGGATTGTGCACACAGCTCTTTAAAGAGGAAAATGTGCTGAACCAGGACAAGGTGTACTGCTTCGTGCATCTGAGCATTCAGGAGTTTCTGGCTGCTGTATATGTGTTCCTCTCATTCATCAACAACAATGAGAATCTAATGGCCAAACCTCAATCAACGTCCAGTAACTTTTCTGTGAGGATCAGACACAAGCGTAAAGTTACCTTCTACAAGAGTGCTGTGGATAAAGCCTTACAAAGTGAGACAGGAAACCTGGACCTGTTCCTCCGATTCCTTCTGGGCCTCTCACTGGAGTCCAATCAGAAGCACTTACGAGGTCTACTGACAAAGACAAGAAGCAGCTCACAGAGCCATGAAGAAACAGTCAAGTACATCAAGGAGAAGATCAGGGAGAATCCCTCTCCAGAGAGGTGCATCAATCTGTTCCACTGTCTGAATGAACTGAATGACCATTCTCTAGTGGAGGAGATCCAACGCTACCTGAGATCAGGAAGTCTCTCAGAAGAAGAACTGTCACCTGCACAGTGGTCAGCTCTGGTCTTTGTGTTGCTGACTTCAGAAAAGGAGCTGGATGTGTTTGACCTGAAGAAATACTCCAGATCAGAGGAAGGTCTTCTGAGGCTGCTGCCAGTGGTCAAAGCCTCCAGAGCTGCTCTGTGAGTACATAAAATCATCAGCAAGAAATATTAAGTTTAGAGTAAAATATGTATTATAAAATCTATATAATATTCTATTGAAAAACATATTGAATAAATGCATTGATTTTCACATTAGTAAACCATTATAACCATACAATTTTAGGAGACGGAAGATGAATCTATATGTTGTTTAAGAGAATAAACCAAATGCATCTGCCATTGTCCTTCTACACTACTGGTGTTAAATTAACTGTGTTTGTGAAATCATGATGATCTCTTTGCAGGCTGTCAGGCTGTGGAGTCTCAGGGAAAGGCTGTGCTTCTCTGGTCTCAGCTCTGAAGTCAAACCCCTCACACCTGAGAGAGCTGGATCTGAGTAACAATGACCTGAAGGATTCAGGAGTGAAGCTGCTCTCTGCTGTCCTGGGGAATCCCCACTGTAAACTGGAGACTCTGAGGTCAGTATTCCTGTCGTTGGTCAACAAGTGATAACTGTTCACCAGATCCACATGTGTTTACCAGGCACACATAGTCCACACCATATGTGTTTGGACAGTGAAGCTTACAGTTTTAAATTAGGTTTTTAGATACAATGTTTCATATTATGCAACAGTACAGAATGTCACCTTTTATTTAAATATTTTTATACATATACAGTGAGGGAAAAAAGTATTTGATCCCCTGCTGATTTTGTACATTTGCCCACTGACAAAGAAATGATCAGTCTATAATTTTAATGGTAGGTTTATTTGAACAGTGAGAGACAGAATAACAACAAAAAAATCCAGAAAAATGCATGTCAAAAATGTTATAAATTGATTAGCATTTTAATGAGGGAAATAAGTATTTGACCCCCTCTCAATCAGAAAGATTTCTGGCTTCCAGGTGTCTTTTATACAGGTAATGAGCTGAGATTAGGAGCACACTCTTAAAGGGAGTTCTCCTAATCTCTGTTTGTTACCTGTATAAAAGGAACCTGTCCACAGAAGCAATCAATCAATCAGATTCCAAACTCTCCACCATGGCCAAGACCAAAGAGCTCTCCAAGGATGTCAGGGACAAGATTGTAGACCTACACAAGGCTGGAATGGGCTACAAGACCATCGCCAAGCAGCTTGGTGAGAAGGTGACAACAGTTGGTGCGATTATTCGCAAATGGAAGAAACACAAAAGAACTGTCAATCTCCCTTGGCCTGGGGCTCCATGCAAGATCTCACCTCGTGGAGTTGCAATGATCATGAGAACGGTGAGGAATCAGCCCAGAACTACACGGGAGGATCTTGTCAATGATCTCAAGGCAGCTGGGACCATAGTCACCAAGAAAACAATTGGTAACACACTACGCCGTGAAGGACTGAAATCCTGCAGTGCCCGCAAGTTCCCCCTGCTCAAGAAAGCACATATACATGCCCGTCTGAAGTTTGCCAATGAACATCTGAATGTTTCAGAGTAGAACTGGGTGAAAGTGTTGTGGTCAGATGAGACCAAAATCGAGCTCTTTGGCATCAACTCAACTCGCCGTGTTTGGAGGAGGAAGAATACTGCCTATAACCCCAAGAACACCATCCCCACCGTCAAACATGGAGGTGGAAACATTATGCTTTGGGGGTGTTTTTCTGCTAAGGGAACAGGACAACTTCACCGCATCAAAGGGACGATGGACGGGGCCATGTACCATCAAATCTTGAGTGAGAACCTCCTTCCCTCAGCCAGGGCATTGAAAATGGGTCGTGGATGGGTATTCCAGCATGACAATGACCCAAAACTCACGGCCAAGGCAACAAAGGAGTGGCTCAAGAAGAAGCCCATTAAGGTCCTGGAGTGGCCTAGCCAGTCTCCAGACCTTAATCCCATTGAAAATCTGTGGAGGGAGCTGAAGGTTCGAGTTGCCAAACTTCAGCCTCGAAACCTTAATGACTTGGAGAAGATCTGCAAAGAGGAGTGGGACAAAATCCCTCCTGAGATGTGTGCAAACCTGGTGGCCAACTACAAGAAACGTCTGACCTCTGTGATTGCCAACAAGGGTTTTGCCACCAAGTACTAAGTCATGTTTTGCAGAGGGGTCAAATACTTATTTCCCTCATTAAAATGAAAATAAATTTATAACATTTTTTACATGCGTTTTTCTGGATTTTTTTGTTGTTATTCTGTCTCTCACTGTTCAAATAAACCTACCATTAAAATTATAGACTGATCATGTCTTTGTCATTGGGCAAACGTACAAAATCAGCAGGGGATCAAATATTTTTCCCTCACTGTATTTTTTTACCGTTTAGAAATGAAAGTACTTTATTATGTAGTTCTCCCATTTGAAAAAGTCATAATTATTTAGACAAATTAATTTAGTCAAAAGTTTAGTATTTGGTCCCATATTCCATACCTGCAGTGATTACATCAAGCTTGTGATTCTATAAACTTGTTGAATACATTTGCAGTTTGTCTTGGTTGTGTTTTAGATGATGTTTTTCCCAATAGAAACTGAATGGTGAATAATGTCCTGTCATTTTGGAGTCACTTCACTTGTATTGTCAGTAAGAATAGAAGATGTTTCTGAACTCTTCTACATTCATGTGGACGCTACCATGATTATGAATAATCATGAATTAATCGTGAATAATGATGAATGAGAAAGTTACAGAGGCACAAGGATCATACCCCCTCTGTTATTGGTAATGGTGAGAGGTTAGCATGTTTTGTTGTAGCCTCTGTAACTTTCTCACTCATTATTATTCATGATTCATTCATGATTTTTCTTAATCATGTCATCATCAGGATTAATTTAGTAATGTTTAGAAACATGTTATCTACTCACTTAGACAGAGAATTACTCCAGTCATCATCCACCATTCAGTTACTATCGGGCAAAACATAACCCAAAACACAACCAAAACAAACTGCAAATGCAACCAACGAGTTTGGGACCAAATACTAAACTTTTGACTACTTTAATACACTATGAGTGAATTTATCAAAATACTTATGACTTCTTCAAAAGTGGGGGACTAGATACATAAAGTGCTTTCATTTCTAAATGGTGAAACAGATATGTATTAAAATACCCTCAAATAAAAGGTGACATTATATACTGTCACCTCATATGAAACATTTGATCTCAAAGCCAAAATGCTGGAGTATAGAGCCATATTTAAAATGTTAGCTTCACTGTCAAAATAGATATGGTGTGGACTGTATACTCAATACAATCTACCGTAATTTTCGGACTATAAGCCGCGCCTTTTTCCCATTTTTCGACCCTGCGGCTTATATAACGGTGCGGCTAATCTATGGATTTTTACAGCTAACGGCCACTAGAAGACCTCCTAAATCTATGGATTTTACAGGTTACAGTCCACCAACTTTAACTCTATGGGCTCTATGACCGGTCCGCGCCCCCCACCTTTAAGCGGCGGGCTCCAGCAGGAAAAGCTGGAGGCCGGAAAAGAGTGAGACAGGTAGCGCGCAAAAGTAAAAGTGGAACCGAGAGTGGTACGAGAGACAGAACGAGAGACAGAACGAGAGCAAGACAGACAGACATTACGAGAGCGAGACAGTTTGTGCAAAGGAAGTTTTCATGCACAAACCCTCATTATGGAAAACAAACGTAGAAATGCATATGATGCAGCTTTTAAGTTAAAGGCAGTCAATCTGGCTGTAAAAGAAGGAAATAGAGCTGCTGCACGTAGCCTTGGCATCAATGAATCAATGGTGAGACGTTGGAGACGCCAGCGGGAAGAACTGTCTCAATGCAAAAAGTCAAAAAAAGCTTCCAGAGGTAATAAAAGCAGATGGCCCGAACTTGAAGACTTTCTTGAAGATTGGGTGAACACACAGAGAGCAGACGGCCGAGGTGTTTCCACCGTGCAGATCTGACTGAAAGCTGAAACAGTCGCCACCAAAATGAAAATTGAAAATTTTAGAGGTGGACCATCCTGGTGTTTCAGATTTATGAGACGAAAGGGACTCTCCATCAGGGCGCGGACGACTGTGTGTCAGCAACTCCCTCCCGACTACCAGGAAAAAATAACAAACTTCGGCGAATTCACACAAAGAATGATAGAGGAATATTCCATCGGACCGGACCAGATCATAAATATGGATGAAGTGCCTTTGACGTTTGACCTGCCTCTCACTAGGACTGTTAACAAGAAAGGTGAATCGTCCATCACGTTGAGAACCACTGGCCACGAGAGAACGAATTTCACTTGTGTTCTTGGCTGCACAGCATCTGGATTAAAGCTTCCGCCAATGGTGATTTTTAAGCGGATTACAATGCCAAAAGAAAAGATCCTGAACGGCATCTCCTTTAAAGTCAACAAGAAAGGGTGGATGATGGAAAGCGTAATGAATGAGTGGCTGAATGAGTGGCTGAATGAGTGGCTGAATGAGTGGCTGAATGAGTGGCTGAATGAGTGGCTGAATGAGTGCTACGTCAAGCGCCCTGGAGGATTCTTTCGACAAAAAAAAGCTTTGCTCGTTTTGGACAGCATGAGGGCCCATATAACGGATTATGTGAAAGCAGCCATCAAGAGCACAAACTCGATTCCAGCTGTGATTCCTGGGGGCACAACGAAGCATCTGCAGCCACTCGACATCAGTGTCAATCGTGCGTTCAAAGTGGCACTACGCGTTCAGTGGGAGGCGTGGATGACTAGCGGCGATAAATCATTCACCAAAACTGGTCGCATGCGAAAAGCAACTTTCGCTCAAGTTTGCGAGTGGATCCTGATAGTGTGGAGGAGTGTCAAAACATCCACGATCATTAACGGGTTCCGAAAGGCTGGACTGCTGCGTGATGAAGAGGAGGACGCCGCCACAGCTGAGGCCCTTCAGAGGCTGTTCGATTCCGACAGTGACGAAGAGGAGTTCGTTGGTTTTGAGAGCGTCAACGAAGGAGAGAGGAGAGTGGCTGACAAAGCCACCCTGATCCTGTTCGTTTCCGACACTGAAGATGAGGACTTTGGTGGTTTTAGTACGCAGGAAGAAGACGGAGATGAGGATTAATGACTTGACTTTTCTGGTTACAGCCGTGTACTGCACCTTAGCCTAAAAGATGAAGACGAGGATTAATGACTTTTCTGGTAGGCTGATTAACGTATATTTTAAGCAGCCGTGTTGCTGAAACTTTAGGTTTACGCGCTTACTGTCGTGTTACAGGCACTTTATTTTGCACTTTAAAAAAAACATTTAATTTAGCCATTGATATTGCCTCGTCAAGCGCTGTAAGCTTTGTTTTTTGTTATGGTACTACTGTAGGCTATAATGTAGATAAATATTCAAAGATGTGCACACTTTTTCAAGGTTTTTCAAAAATAACCAAAGTGGTTAAATGATTGTGACGCTATTAACTAATTTTGCTGGAATACGTTATGCAAATATGCAACTTGTTTGTTGAAATGTTAATAAATGGGAGCTTCCTCAAGCAGCCATCTCTTTCCCAACAATCCCCTCTGTGCACGAACCCTTACATATGGTAATTAAACATTAAAACACCTGCGGCTTATAGTCCAGTGCGGCTTATATATGGACACATCATTCAATTTAGCTGCTGCGGCTTATACTCCGGTGCGCCTTATAGTGCGGAAAATACAGTAAATCTGATACCTCACTGTCTGTCTTTTGACTGATACTGCTTTTTAAACTGGTCTGGTCAGTCTACTCAAATATTCGTACTATACATGTTTCTCTCTACAAGCAATATTATGATCATTTCTAATAATGATACATTCATTTATGAATGGATATGGCAGGTTTCAGGACACTGATATATCTGAATATGTTGAAAAAATATACTGCCACTATTTTCACCACCAAAGAATAGCAGTGTGGTTTTAATATAATTTGACTCTTTGCAGGCTGTCAGGCTGTCTAGTCACAGAGGAAGGCTGTGCTTCTCTGGTCTCAGCTCTGAAGTCAAACCCCTCACACCTGAGAGAGCTGGATCTGAGTAACAATGACCTGAAGGATTCAGGAGTGAAGTTGCTCTCTGCTGGACTGGGGAATCCCCACTGTAAACTGGAGACTCTGAGGTCAGTATTCCTGTAGTTGGTCAACAAGTGATAACTGTTCACCAGATCTACATGTGTTTACCAGGCACACATAGTCCACACCATATGTGTTTGGACAGTGAAGCTTACAGTTTTACATTTGGTGCTATGCTCCAGCATTTTGGATTTCAGATAAAATGTTTCATATTAGGCAACAGTACAGAATGTCACCTTTTATTTGAAGGTAATGATGAGAGGTTAGCATGTTTTGTTGTAGCGTCTGTAACTCTCTCACTCATTATTATTCATGATTCATTCATGATCCTTCTCAATCATGGCATCATCAGGATTACTTTATTAGTGTTTAGAAACATGTTATCTACTCACTTAGACAGAAAATGACTCAAAACCAAAGAATAGTAATATGATTTTAATATGATTTGACTCTTTGCAGGCTGTCAGGCAGTCTAGTCACAGAGGAAGGCTGTGCTTCTCTGGTCTCAGCTCTGAAGTCAAACCCCTCACACCTGAGAGAGCTGGATCTGAGTAACAATGACCTGAAGGATTCAGGAGTGAAGCTGCTCTCTGCTGGACTGGGGAATCCCCACTGTAAACTGGAGACTCTGAGGTCAGTATTCCTGTATCACTCAATGAACACACACACTGGACACACACACACAGGACACACACACTGGACACTCACACACACACACACACACTGGACACAACACACACACACACACACACACACACACACACACACACTGGACATACACACACACTGGACACACACACACATGCAAAGATTAATTTAGTAGTGTTTAGAAATATGTTATCTACTGTTAATAATGATGCATTAATTCATGTATATACAGTACCAGTCAAAAGTTTGGACACACATACTCATTCAAGGTTTTTTCTTTATTTTTAAAATGTTTTACATTGTAAAATAATAGTGAAGACATCAAAACTATGAAATAACACATATGGAATCACGTAGTAACCAAAAAAGTGTTAAACAATTGAAAATATATTTGAAATTTGAAATTCTTCAAATAGCCACCCTTTGTCTTGATGACAGCTTTGCACACTCTTGGCATTGTCTCAACCAGCTTCACCTGGAATGCTTTTCCAACAGTCTTGAAGGAGTTCCCACATATGCTGAGCACTTGTTGGCTGCTTTTCCCTTCACTCTGCCGTCCGACTCATCCCAAACCATATCAATTGGGTTGAGGTCGGGGGATTGTGGAGGCCAGGTCATCTGATGCAGCACTCAATCACTCTCCTTCTTGGTCAAATAGCCCTTACACAGCCTGGAAGTGTGTTGGGTCATTGTCCTGTTGAAAAACAAATGATAGTCCCACTTAGCCCAAACCAGATGGGATGGCGTATTGCTGCAGAATGCTGTGGTAGCCATGCTGGTTAAGTGTGCCTTGAATTCTAAATAAATCAAAGACAGTGTCACCAGAAAAGCACCCCCACACCATAACACCTCCTCCTCTATGCTTTATGGTGGGAACTACACATGCCGAGATCATCCGTTCACCCACACCGCTTCTCACAAAGACACAGCGGTTGGAACCAAAAATCTCCAATTTGGACTCCAGACCAAAGGACAAATGTCCACCTGTGTAATGTCATTGCCCGTGTTTGTTGGCCCAAGCAAGTCTCTTCTTCTTATTGGGGTCCTTTAGTAGTGATTTATTTGAGGCAATTCGACCATGAAGGCCTGATTCACACAGTCACCTCTGAACAGTTGATGTTGAACTGTGTCTGTGACTTGAACTCTGTGATGCATTTATTTGGGCTGCAATGTCTGAGGCTGGTAACTCTAATGAACTTATCCTCTGCAGCAGAGGTAACTCAGGGTCTTCCATTCCTGTGTCCTCATGAGAGCCAGTTTCATCATAGCGTTTGATGTTTTTTGCGACTGCACTTGAAGAAACTTTAAAAGTTCTTGAAATGTTCCTTATTGAATGACCATCATGTCTTATAGTAATGATGGACTGTGATTTCTCTTTGCTTATTTGAGCTGATCTTGACATAATATGGACTTGGTCTTTTACCAAATAGGGCTATCTTCTGTACACCCCCCTACCTTGTCACAGTACAACTGATTGGCTCAAACGCATTAAGAAGGAAAGAAATTCCACAAATTAACTTTTAAGAAGGCACACCTGTTAATTGAAATGCATTCCAGGTGACTACCTCATGAAGCTGGTTGAGAGAATGGCAAGAGTGTGTAAAGCTGTCATCAAGGCAAAGGGTGGCTATTTGAAGAATCTACAAAATAAAATATAGAACATTTGATTAACACTTTTTTGGTTACTACATGATTCCATATGTGTTATTTCATAGTTTTGATGTCTTCAATATTATTCTACAATGTAAAAAATAGTTTTTAAAACACTAAACAAAAATTTGAATGAGTAGGTGTGTTCAAACTTTTGACTGGTAATGTATATATACATTTATGAAAAGATATGGCAGGTTTCAGGACTCTGATGTATCTGAAAATGTTGAAAAAATATATTTTCACCACCAAAGAATGTCAGTGCGGTTTTAATATGATTTTATTCTTTGTCAGGCTGTCAGGCTGTCTAGTCACAGAGGAAGGCTGTGCTTCTCTGGTCTCAGCTCTGAAGTCAAACCCCTCACACCTGAGAGAGCTGGATCTGAGTAACAATGACCTGAAGGATTCAGGAGTGAAGCTGCTCTCTGCTGGACTGGGGAATCCCCACTGTAAACTGGAGACTCTGAGGTCAGTATTCCTGTAGTTGGTCAACAAGTGATAACTGTTCACCAGATCCACATGTGTTTACCAGGCACACATAGTCCACACCATATGTGTTTGGACAGTGAAGCTTACAGTTAAAAATGTGGTGCTATGCTCCAACATTTTGGATTTGAGATATAATGTTTCATACTAGGCAACAGTACAGAATGTCTCCTTTTATTTAAAGGTATTCATATATATATATATATATATATATATATATATATATATATATATATATATGTTTAGAAATGAAAGCACTTTATGTATCTAGTTCTCCCATTTGAAAAAGTCTTAATAATTTGGACATATTCACTTATATTGTATTAAAGTAGTCATACGTTTAGTATTTGGTCCCATATTCCTTACCCACAGTGATTACATCAAGCTTGTGATTCTACAAACTTGTTGAATGCATTTGCAGTTTGTCTTGGTTGTGTTTTGGATGATGTTTTTCCCAATAGAAACTGAATGGTGAATAATGTCCTGTCATTTTGGAGTCACTTCACTTGCGCTCTCCTCCAAGGAGTGAATGTCCCGAGACAGAAGAGTCATTTTCCTGTGCGTTTTTGCTGCCAACTTTACTTTATTTTTCTTTTTTCCATCGCAACTTTTTTCCCTCATTCAACTTTTTCACTCCGGACGCTTTATCTGGACATGGTTCGTCAACATCTTCAACAGCCGAAGCTAAGTAGTAACATTAACATGATGTCTTCTAATTGCAGTCGCTGTACTCATAATATACAGGAGAACGATCGCCTTACGACGGGAGAATAGCTGTGCTACAAGCCCAGCTTCAGACGCAATCGTTAGGCAAGGGTAATTTCAGTGTAGGAAAGGAAGAAACAGCGTCTGTGCCACCAGTAAGTACAGATAGTAACGTTAGTATAAATCCCCCCGCACAGTCCCCGCGAGCCGGACAACTTTCTCATGGCTTCTGGAGGGAAATACTGTCGGAATGCTCAACCGGTGTCGCTCATTCAGCCGACAGAAACTTTCAACCGGTTTTCCCCATTATGTAGCGAGTCGGAGTCTGAGTCTGAGTCTTCTCTTGTCTCTACTCCTCCCGTTACGGGGTCTGAGACGCCGAAGGCTCCCACCATTAGCTCTGACAAATTGAAAACCCTAGTCATTGGCGACTCCATTACCCGCAGTATTAGACTTAAAACGAATCACCCAGCGATCATACACTGTTTACCAGGGGGCAGGGCTACCGACGTTAAGGCTAATCTAAAGATGGTGCTGGCTAAAGCTAAAACTGGCGAGTGTAGAGAGTATAGAGATATTGTTATCCACGTCGGCACCAACGATGTTAGGATGAAACAGTCAGAGGTCACCAAGTGCAACATAGCTTCAGCGTGTAAATCAGCTAGAAAGATGTGTCGGCATCGAGTAATTGTCTCTGGCCCCCTCCCAGTTAGGGGGAGTGACGAGCTCTACAGCAGAGTCTCAGCACTCAATCGCTGGTTGAAAACTGTTTTCTGCCCCTCCCAAAAGATAGAATTTGTAGATAATTGGCCCTCTTTCTGGGACTCACCCACAAACAGGACCAAGCCTGACCTGCTGAGGAGTGACGGACTCCATCCTAGCTGGAGGGGTGCTCTCATCTTATCTACCAACATAGATAGGGCTCTAACTCCTCTAGCCCCACAGTGAAATAGGGTGCAGGCCAGGCAGCAGGCTGTTAGCCAACCTGCCAGCTTAGTGGAGTCTGCCAATAGCATAGTCAGTGTAGTCAGCTCAGCCATACCCATTGAGACTGTGTCTGTGCCTCGACCTAGGTTGGGCAAAACTAAACATGGCGGTGTTCGCCTTAGCAATGTTATTAGGATAAAGACCTCCTCCATTCCTGCCATTATTGAAAGAGATCGTGATACCTCACATCTCAAAATAGGGTTACTTAATGTTAGATCCCTCACTTCAAAGGCAGTCATAGTCAATGAACTAATCACTGATCATAATCTTGATGTGATTGGCCTGACTGAAACATGGCTTAAGCCTGATGAATTTCCTGTGTTAAATGAGGCCTCACCTCCTGGTTACACTAGTGACCATATTCCCCGTGCATCCCGCAAAGGCGGAGGTGTTGCTAACATTTACGATAGCAAATTTCAATTTACAAAAAAAAAATGGCGTTTTCGTCTTTTGAGCTTCTAGTCATGAAATCTATGCAGCCTACTCAATCACTTTTTATAGCTACTGTTTACAGGCCTCCTGGGCCATATACAGCGTTCCTCTCTGAGTTTCCTGAATTCCTATCAGACCTTGTAGTCATAGCAGATCATATTCTAATTTTTGGTGATTTTAATATTCACATGGAGAAGTCCACAGACCCACTCCAAAAGTCTTTCGGAGCCATCATCGACTCAGTGGGTTTTGTCCAACATGTCTCTGGACCTACTCACTGCCACAGTCATACTCTGGACCTAGTTTTGTCCCATGGAATAAATGTTGTAGATCTTAATGTTTTTCCACAAAATCCTGGACTATCGGACCACCATTTTATTACGTTTGCAATCGCAACAAATAATCTGCTCAGACCCCAACCAAGGAGCATCAAAAGTCGTGCTATAAATTCTCAGACAACACAAAAATTCCTTGATGCCCTTCCAGACTCCTTCTGCCTACCCAAGGACGTCAGAGGACAAAAATCAGTTAACCACTTAACTGAGGAACTCAATTTAACCTTGCGCAATACCCTAGATGCAGTTGCACCCCTAAAAACGAAAAACATTTGTCATAAGAAACTAGCTCCCTGGTATACAGAAAATACCCGAGCTTTGAAGCAAGCTTCCAGGAAATTGGAACGGAAATGGCGCCACACCAAACTGGAAGTCTTCCGACTAGCTTGGAAAGACAGTACCGTGCAGTACCGAAGAGCCCTCACTGCTGCTCGATCATCCTACTTTTCCAACTTAATCGAGGAAAATAAGAACAATCCAAAATTTATTTTTGATACTGTTGCAAAGCTAACTAAAAAGCAGCATTCCCCAAGAGAGGATGGCTTTCACTTCAGCAGTAATAAATTCATGAACTTCTTTGAGGAAAAGATCATGACCATTAGAAAGCAAATTACGGACTCCTCTTTGAATCTGCGTATTCCTCCAGGGCTTAGCTGTCCTGGATCTGCACAGCTCTGCGAGGGCCTGGGATCGGGAGAGACACTTAAGTGTTTTAGTACTATATCTCTTGACACAATGATGAAAATAATCATGGCCTCTAAACCTTCAAGCTGCATACTGGATCCTATTCCTACTAAACTGCTGAAGGAGCTGCTTCCTGTGCTTGGCACTCCTATGTTGAACATAATAAACAGCTCTCTATCCACCGGATGTGTACCAAACTCACTAAAAGTGGCAGTGATAAAGCCTCTCTTGAAAAAGCCAAACCTTGACCCGGAAAATATAAAAACTATCGGCCTATATCGAATCTTCCATTCCTCTCAAAAATTTTAGAAAAAGCTGTTGCGCAGCAACTCACTGCCTTTCTGAAGACAAACAATGTATACGAAATGCTTCAGTCTGGTTTTAGACCCCATCATAGCACTGAGACTGCACTTGTGAAGGTGGTAAATGACCTTTTAATGGCGTCAGACCGAGGCTCTGCATCTGTCCTCGTGCTACTAGACCTTAGTGCTGCCTTTGACACCATCGATCACCACATTCTTTTGGAGAGACTGGAAACCCAAATTGGTCTACACGGACAAGTTCTGGCCTGGTTTAGATCTTACCTGTCGGAAAGATATCAGTTTGTCTCTGTGAATGGTCTGTCCTCCGACAAATCAACTGTACATTTCGGTGTTCCTCAAGGTTCCGTTTTAGGACCGCTATTGTTTTCACTATATATTTTACCTCAAGGGGATGTTATTCGAAAACATAATGTTAACTTTCACTGCTATGCGGATGACACACAGCTGTACATTTCAATGAAACATGGTGAAGCCCCAAAATTGCCCTCGCTAGAAGCCTGTGTTTCAGACATAAGGAAGTGGATGGCTGAAAACTTTCTACTTTTAAACTCGGACAAAACAGAGATGCTTGTTCTAGGTCCCAAGAAACAAAGAGATCTTCTGTTAAATCTGACAATTCATCTTGATGGTTGTAAAGTCGTCTCAAATAAAACTGTTAAGGACCTCGGCGTTACTCTTGACCCTGATCTCTCTTTTGACGAACATATCAAGACTGTTTCAAGGACAGCTTTTTTCCATCTACGTAACATTGCAAAAATCAGAAATGTTCTGTCCAAAAATGATGCAGAAAAAATTAATCCATGCATTTGTTACTTCTAGGTTAGACTACTGCAATGCTCTACTTTCCGGCTACCCGGATAAAGCACTAAATAAACTTCAGTTAGTGCTAAATACGGCTGCTAGAATCCTGACTAGAACCAAGAAATTTGATCATATTACTCCAGTGCTAGCTTCCCTACACTGGCTTCCTGTTAAGGCAAGGGCTGATTTCAAGGTTTTACTGTTAACCTATAAAGCGTTACATGGGCTTGCTCCTACCTATCTTTCCGAGTTGGTCCTGCCGTACATACCAATACGTACGCTACGGTCACAAGACGCAGGCCTCCTAATTGTCCCTAGAATTTCTAAGCAAGCAGCGGGAGGCAGGGCTTTCTCCTATAGATCTCCATTTTTATGGAACAGTCTGCCTACCCATGTGAGAGACGCAGACTCGGTCTCAACCTTTAAGTCTTTACTGAAGACTTATCTCTTCAGTAGGTCATATGATTGAGTGTAGTCTGGCCCAGGAGTGTGAAGGTGAACGGAAAGGCTCTGGAGCAACGAACAGCCCTTGCTGTCTCTGCCAGGCCGGTTCCCCTCTCTCCACTGGGGTTCTCTGCCTCTAACCCTGTTACAGGGGCTGAGTCACTGGCTTGCTGGTGCTCTTTCATGCCGTCCCTAGGAGGGGTGCGTCACTTGAGTGGGTTGAGTTACTGACGTGATCTTCCTGTCTGGGTTGGCGCCCCCCTTGGTTTGTGCTGTGGTGGAGACCTCTGTGGGCTATACTCGGCCTTGTCTCAGGATTGTAAGTTGGTGGTTGAGGATATCCCTCTAGTGGTGCGGGGGCTGTGCTTTGGCAGAGTGGGTGGGGTTATATCCTTCCTGTTTGGCCCTGTCCGGGGGTTTCTTCGGATGGGGCCACAGTGTCTCCGGACCGCTCCTGTCTCAGCCTCCAGTATTTATGCTGCAGTAGTTTATGTGTCGGGGGGCTGGGGTTAGTTGGTTATACCTGGAGTACTTCTCCTGTCTTATCCAGTGTCCTGTGTGAATTTAAGTATGCTCTCTCTAATTCTCTCGTTCTCTCTTTCTCTCTGAGAACCTGAGCCCTAGGACCATACGTCAGGACTACCGGGCATGCTGACACCTTGCTGTCCCCAGTCCGCCTGGCCTTGCTGCTATTCCAGTTTCAACTGTTCTGCCTGCGGTTACGAAACCCCTACCTGTCCCAGACCTGCTGTTTTCAACTCTTAATGATCGGCTATGAAAAGCCAACTGAGAGACCTGAGCCCTAGGACCATACGTCGGGACTACCGGCCGTGGTGACTCCTTGCTGTCCCCAGTCCGCCTGGCCTTGCTGCTATTCTAGTTTCAACTGTTCTGCCTGCGGTTATGGAACCCCTACCTGTCCCAGACCTGCTGTTTTCAACTCTTAATGATCGGCTATGAAAAGCCAACTGAGATTTATTCCTGATTATTATTTGACCATGCTTGTCACTTATGAACATTTTTGAACATCTTGGCATGGTTCTGTTATAACCTCCACCCGGCACAGCCAGAAGAGGACTGGCCACCCCTCATAGCCTGGTTCCTCTCTAGGTTTCTTCCTAGGTTTTGGCCTTTCTAGGGAGTTTTTCCTAGCCACCGTGCTTCTACACCTGCATTACTAGCTGTTTGGGGTTTTAGGCTGGGTTTCTGTACAGCACTTCGAGATATTAGCTGATGTACGAAGGGCTATATAAAATAAAATTGATTGATTGATATTGTCAGTAAGAATAGAAGATGTTTCTGAACACTTCTACATTCATGTGGACGCTACCATGATTATGAATAATCATTAATAAATGGTGAATGATGATGAATGAGAAAGTTACAGAGGAACAAGGATCATACCCCCTCTGTTATTGGTAATGGTGAGAGGTTAGCATGTTTTGTTGTAGCCTCTGTAACTTTCTCATTCATAATTTTTCATGATTCATTCATGATTTTTCTTAATCATGGCATCATCAGGATTCATTTAGTAATGTTTAGAAACATGTTATCTACTCTCTTAGACAGAAAATTACTCCAGTCATCATCCACCATTCAGTTACTATCGGGCAAAACATAACCCAAAACACAACCAAAACAAACTGCAAATGCAACCAACGAGTTTGGGACCAAATACTCAACTTTTGACTACTTTAATACACTATAAGTTAGTTGGTCAGAATATTTTAGACTTCTTCAAATAGGGGGACTAGATACATAAAGTGATTCATTTCTAAATGGTGAAACAGATATGTCTGAAAATACCCTAAAATAAAAGGTGACATTATATACTGTCACCTCATATGAAACATTTGATCTCAAATCCAAAATGCTGGAGTATAGAGCCACATTTAAAATGTTAGCTTCACTGTCAAAATAGATATGGTGTGGACTGTATACTCAATACAATCTACCGTAATTTTCGGACTATAAGCCGCGCCTTTTTTCCCATTTTTCGACCCCTGCGGCTTACATAACTGTGCGGCTAATCTATGGATTTTTACAGCTAACGGCCACTAGAAGACCTCCTAAATCTATGGATTTTACAGGTTACAGTCCACCAACTTTAACTCAATGGGCTCTATGACCGGTCCGCGCCCCCCACCTTTAAGCGGCGAGCTCCAGCAGGAAAAGCTGGAGGCCGGAAAAGAGTGAGACAGGTAGCGCGCAAAAGTAAAAGTGGAACCGAGAGTGGTACGAGAGACAGAACGAGAGACAGAACGAGAGCAAGACAGACAGACATTACGAGAGCGAGACAGTTTGTGCAAAGGAAGTTTTCATGCACAAACCCTCATTATGGAAAACAAACGTAGAAATGCATATGATGCAGATTTTAAGTTAAAGGCAGTCAATCTGGCTGTAAAAGAAGGAAATAGAGCTGCTGCACGTAGCCTTGGCATCAATGAGTCAATGGTGAGACGTTGGAGACGCCAGCGGGAAGAACTGTCTCAATGCAAAAAGTCAAAATAAGCTTTCAGAGGTAATGAAAGCAGATGGCCCGAACTTGAAGACTTTCTTGAAGATTGGGTGAACACACAGAGAGCAGACGGCCGAGGTGTTTCCACCGTGCAGATCCGACTGAAAGCTGAAACAGTCGCCACCGAAATGAAAATAGAAAATATTGAATGGCATCTCCTTTAAAGTCAACAAGAAAGGGTGGATGATGGAAAGCGTAATGAATGAGTGGCTGAATGAGTGGCTGAATGAGTGTCTGAATGAGTGGCTGAATGAGTGGCTGAATGAGTGGCTGAATGAGTGGCTGAATGAGTGCTACGTCAAGCGCCCTGGAGGATTCTTTCGACAAAAAAAAGCTTTGCTCGTTTTGGACAGCATGAGGGCCCATATAACGGATTATGTGAAAGCAGCCATCAAGAGCACAAACTCGATTCCAGCTGTGATTCCTGGGGGCACAACGAAGCATCTGCAGCCACTCGACATCAGTGTCAATCGTGCGTTCAAAGTAGCACTACGCGTTCAGTGGGAGGCGTGGATGACTAGCGGCGATAAATCATTCACCAAAACTGGTCGCATGCGAAAAGCAACTTTCACTCAAGTTTGAGAGTGGATCCTGATAGCATGGAGGAGTGTCAAAACATCCACGATCATTAACGGGTTCCGAAAGGCTGGACTGCTGCGTGATGAAGAGGAGGACGCCGCCACAGCTGAGGCCCTTCAGAGGCTGTTCGATTCCGACAGTGACGAAGAGGAGTTCGTTACTTTTGAGAGCGTCAATGAAGGAGAGAGGAGAGTGGCTGACGAAGCCACCCTGAGCCTGTTCGTTTCCGACACTGAAGATGAGGACTTTGGTGGTTTTAGTACGCAGGAAGAAGACGGAGATGAGGATTAATGACTTGACTTTTCTGGTTACAGCCGTGTACTGCACCTTAGCCTAAAAGATGAAGACGAGGATTAATGACTTTTCTGGTAGGCTGATTACCGTATATTTTAAGCAGCCGTGTTGCTGCAACTTTAGGCTTACTGTCGTGTTACAGGCACTTTATTTTGCACTTTAAAAAAAAACATTGAATTTAGCCATTGATATTGCCTCGTCAAGCGCTGTAAGCTTTGTTTTTTGTTATGATACTACTGTAGGCTATAATGTAGATAAATATTCAAAGATGTGCACACTTTTTCAAGGTTTTTCAAAAATAACCAAAGTTAAGTGGTTAAATGATTGTGACGCTATTAACTAATTTTGCTGGAATACGTTATAAAAATATGCAACTTGTTTGTTGAAATGTTAATAAAGGGGAGCTTCCTCAAGCAGCCATCTCTTTCCCGACAATCCCCTTTGTGCACGAACCCTTACATATGGTAATTAAACATTAAAACACCTGCGGCTTATAGTCCAGTGCGGCTTATATATGTACACATCATTCAATTTAGCTGCTGCGGCTTATAATCCGGTGCGCCTTATAGTGCGGAAAATACGGTATCTGAAAATGTTGAAAAAATATACTACCACTCTATTTTCACCACCAAAGAATAGCAGTGTGGTTTTCTTATGATTTGACTATTTGCAGGCTGTCAGGCTGTCTAGTCACAGAGGAAGGCTGTGCTTCTCTGGTCTCAGCTCTGAAGTCAAACCCCTCACACCTGAGAGAGATGGATCTGAGTAACAATGACCTGAAGGATTCAGGAGTGAAGCTGCTCTCTGCTGGACTGGGGAATCCCCACTGTAAACTGGAGACTCTGAGGTCAGTATTCCTGTAGTTGGTCAACAAGTGATAACTGTTCACCAGATCCACATGTGTTTACCAGGCACACATAGTCCACACCATATGTGTTTGGACAGTGAAGCTTACAGTTTTACATTTGGTGCTATGCTCCAGCAATTTGGATTTGAGATGGAATGTTTCATATTAGGCAACAGTACAGAATGTCACCTTTTATTTGAGGATATTTTCATACACATCTGTGTTACTGTTTAAAAATGAAATCACTTTATGGATATATTTCTCCCATTTGTATATGTCGGAATTATTTGGACATATTCACTTATATTGTATTAAAGTAGTCATAAGTTTAGTATTTGGTCCCATATTCCTTACCTGCAGTGATTACATCAAGCTTGTGATTCTACAAACTTGTTGAATGCATTTGCAGTTTGTTTTGGTTGTGTTTTGGATGATGTTTTTCCAAATAGAAACTGAATGGTGAATAATGTCCTGTCATTTTGGAGTCACTTCACTTGTATTGTCAGTAAGAATAGAAGATGTTTCTGAACACTTCTACATTCATGTGGATGCTACCATGATTATGAATAATCATGAATGAATCGTGAATGATGATGAATGAGAAAGTTACAGAGGAACAAGGATCATACCCCCTCTGTTATTGGTAATGGTGAGAGGTTAGCATGTTTTGTTGTAGCCTCTGTAACTTTCTCATTCATTATTATTCATGATTCATTCATGATTTTTCTTAATCATGTCATCATCAGGATTCATTTAGTAGTGTTTAGAAACATGTTATCTACTCACTTAGACAGAAGATTACTCCAGTCATCATCCACCATTCAGTTACTATCGGACCAAACATAACCCAAAACACAACCAAAACAACCTGCAAATGCAACCAATGAGTTTACAACCAAATACTCCACTTTTGACTACTTTAATACACTGTAAGTGAATTGGTCAAAATACTTATGACTTCTTCAAATGGGGGGAATAGATACATAAAGTGCTTTCATTTCTAAACAGTGAAACAGATATGTATTAAAATACCCTCAAATAAAAGGTGACATTATTTACTGTCACCTCATATGAAACATTCATTAATTTATGAATAGATATGGCAGGTTTCAGGACACTGGTGTATCTGAACATTTTGAAAAAAGATACTGCCACTATTTTCACCACCTAATAATAGCAGTGAGGTTTTAATATGATTTGACTCTTTGCAGGCTGTCAGGCTGTCTAGTCACAGAGGAAGGCTGTGCTTCTCTCGTCTCAGCTCTGAAGTCAAACCCCTCACACCTGAGAGAGCTGGACCTGAGCTACAATCACCCAGGAGACTCAGGAGTCAGACTGCTCTCTGCTGGACTGGAGGATCCACACTGCAGACTGGAGAAACTCAAGTATGTAGAGGGTTTATGTCAATGTTCATATCAGACATGTTGGAGTTATCAGGCTAGTTAAGACAAACATTCTGACCACCACTTGGACTAAGTTATATAAAGACTGTGTGTGTGTGTGTGTGTGTGTGTGTGTGTGTGTGTGTGTGTGTGTGTGTGTGTGTGTGTGTGTGTCCAATGTGTGTGTGTGTGGGTCCAATGTGTGTGTGTGTGTGGGTCCAATGTGTGTGTGTGTGTGGGTCCAATGTGTGTTTTTGTGTGTGTGTTCAGTGTGTGTGTGTGTGTGAGTGTGTGAGTGTGTGTCCACTGTTTGTGTGTTTGTCTGTCCAGTGTGTGTGTGTGTGTGTGTGTGTGTGTGAGTGTGTGTCCACTGTTTGTGTGTTTGTCTGTCGGTGTGTGTGTGTGTCCAGTGTGTGTGTGTCGTGTGTGTGTGTCAGTGTGTGTGTGTGTGTGTGTGTTTCTGTGTGTCCAGTGTGTGTGTGTGTGTGTGTGTGTGTGTGTGTGTGTGTCGAGTTTGTGTGTGTGTTTGTGTCCTGTGTGTCCTGTGTGTGTGTGGGGGTCCAGTGTGGACATAAACACACACAATGGACAAACACACACACACACACACACACACACACACACACACACACACTGGACACACACACACACACACACACACACTGAACACACACACACTCACACACTGGACACACACACTCACTCACACTACACACACACACACACACACACACACACACACACACACACACACACACACACACACACACACACACACACACACACACACACACAAACACACACTGGACACACACACCCACTGGACACACACACACACACACACACTGGACACACACACACACACACACTCACACACACTGGACAAACACACACATACTGGACACACACACACACACACACTGGACACACATACACTGGACACACACACATATACTGGACACACATACACACTGGACACACATATACACTGGACACACACACACACACACACACACACACACACACACACACTGGACATACACTCACACACACACACACACTGGACACACACACACACACAATGGACACACACACACAGACACACACACACACACACACAATGGAAACACACACACACAAAGGAAACACACACACACACACAGACACTGGACACACAAACTGGATACACACACACTCACATTGGACACACACACACACTGGACACACGCTCACACTGGACAAACAAACACACACAAACACACACACACACTGGCCCCACACACACACACACACAAAAAGGAACACACACACACTGGAAACACACACACTGGACAAACACACACACTGGCACACACACACACACACACACACACACACTGGACACACACACACACACACACACACACACACTGGACACACACACACACACACACACAAAGGAAACACACACACACTCACTCACTGGACACACACACAGATTGGACACCCACACACACACACACACACACACACACAGACTCTGGACACACAAACACACACTGGACACACACACACTCACATTGGACACACACACACACTGGACAAACACACACACTGGACACACACACACACACACACACACACACACACTGGACACACACACACACACTCAAAGGAAACACACACACACTCACTCACTGGACACACACACAGATTGGACACCCACACACACACACACACACACACACACAGACTCTGGACACACAAACACACACTGGACACACACACACTCACATTGGACACACACACACACTGGACAAACAAACACACACAAACACACTCACACACTGGCCCCACACACACACACACAAAAGGAAACACACACACACACACAGACACTGGAAACACACACTGGACAAAGTTATATGCTGACTGTTTGTGTGTGTGTGAGTTCAGGTGTATCCCTCAATGACTGTCTGTTCTTCTGCTTACCGCTACAGTGTGGAACATGGTGGAGAGAACACAATGAAACCTGGACTTAGAAAATGTGAGTGTTGACTGCTGTGAAGAATATGACTAAGAATAAGTCTTAATTCAAGTGAAGTCAAAGTCAAAGACCACCATCATTACTTACGTGGTCATATTAAATATCAGCTGTAGTTCTAAAGAAGCACAAATCAGGGACACCAAAGTTTACAAAGAGTTGCTTTGACAATGTGTGTGTCTGTGTGTGTGTGTGGTTGCGTGTTCGTGTTACTTTAGAAATGTGTGTGTGTGTGTGTCAGGATGTGTGTGTGTGTGTGTGTGTGTGTGTGTGTGTGTGTGTGTGTGTTCAGGATGTAGTGTGGTGTGTATCCAGTGTGTGTGTGTGTGTTCAGGTGTGTGTGTGTGTCCAGTGTGTGTGTTTGTTCAGATGTGGTGTGGTGTATCCGTGTGTGTGTGTTCAGGATGTGTATGTGTGTTCAGTGTGTGTGTGTGTCTGTGTGTGAGTGTGTGTGTCCATAATGTGTGTTTATCCAGTGTGTGTGTGTCCAGTGTGTGTGTCCTGTGTGTGTTTGTCCAGTGTGTGTGTGTGTGTGTGTGTGTGTGTGTGTGTGTGTGTGTGTGTGTGTGTGTGTGTGTGTGTGTGTGTTCAGGATGATGATGATTTCTAATATTGTGTCTGGTTTCATCCATCAGATATCTGTGATCTCACACTGGACCTAAACACAGCATACAGATACCTCTCTCTGTCTGAGGAGAACAGAAAGGTGACATGGGGGAGAGAGAAGCAGCCGTATTCTGATCACCCAGAGAGATTTGAGGACTGTAGACAGGTGCTGTGTAGAGAGGGTCTGACTGGGCGCTGTTACTGGGAGGTAGAGTGGAGTGGGAGCAGGGCTGACATAGGAGTGACATATAAAGGAATCAGCAGGAGAGGAGGGGGTTGTGGGATTGGATACAATGACAAGTCCTGGAGTCTGGACTGCTCTGACAACAGTTACAGAGCCAGGCACAATGATAAGTCCACTCCCATAGACGTCCCCTCCTCCAGCTCCCACAGAGTAGGAGTGTATCTGGACTGGCCAGCCGGCACTCTGTCCTTCTACAGAGTCTCCTCTGACACACTGACCCACCTGAACACATTCCACTCCACATTCACTGAGCCCCTCTATCCAGGGTTTAGGGTTGGGGACTCAGTGTCCCTATGTTAAATACACACTGGACACACACACACTGGACACTGTACACACACACACACACACACTAGATACACACACACACACACACACTGGACACTGTACACACACACACACACATACACTGGACACACACACACACATACAATGGACACACACACACACACACACTGACACACTGGACACACACACACACTGGACACTCACACACACACACTGGACACACAAACACACTTGATACACACACACTGTACACACACACACACACACACTGGACACAAACACACACACACACACACACTGGACAAACACAAACACTGGACACACTCACACTGGACATACACACACACACACACTGGACACACACACACTGGACACACACACACACACACACACACTGGACACACACAAACTGAACACAAACACACACACTGGAATATACACTGGGACACACACACACACACACACACTGGACACACACACACACACACTAGACACACACACGCACACTGTATACACACACTGAACACACACACACTGGACACACATCAACACACATACACTGGACACACACACACACTGGACACACACATACACTGGATACACACACACACACACACATTGGACACAAACACACTGGACACAGACACACTGAACACACACACTGGACACACACACAAACACACTGGACACACACACACTTAACACATACACTGAACACGCACACACACACATATGACACACACACACACACACTGGACACACACACAACCAATGGACACACACACACTGGACACACACACAAAGGACACACACAACAACAACACCCACACATAAACACAAACACACACTGGTCATTTCTACCTGTCCTGATCTAGTGTTTCACCCCTGACCTCCTCACACCGTCTCACTGTCCATGTCTGCTTTTAGCTCCCACCTCTACTTCACTGTGTTATAATGGACCTTATGCTTGTTTTGTCACCTCTGGAACCAGTTATCAAACATACTGACCTTTCTGACCCTATCCCATGGCCCTACTTTCTACAACTGAACATTTAAATTCCTCTATGAGTTTTGTTTAGTGTCCATTTACTTATCTATGTATTTGTTGTATATTGGGGTTGTGCTGCAGAGCATCATGGGGGTTTGTATGTGTTGAGATGATCACGTTCCAGATAAATGGTTGAACTGATCTCCTGTCTCATCATTATTGAATTGTTATACAGACGTGGTTATGAAACCCACGAGACATAACAAAAGATTGGTGATGAGTAAGTCTGAATCTACAGGAACTATTCTGTCTGGAAGAAGTGGGTTTTTACAACTGTTTAAAACTGTTATTTCTGTGGTACAGTCTAGGCTAATGTTAGCACCGTGTATTGATAGCAAAGGCAAGTGCATAGTCGAGCTAGCTAAGAAAGAGTGTTAACCAGTGGTGTAAAGTACTTAAGTAAAAATACTTTAAAGTACTACTTAAGTAGTTTTTTGGGGGTATCTGTACTTGACTTTACTATTCATATTTTTGACTACTTTTACTTTTACTTCACTACATTCCTAAAGATAATAATGTACTTTTTACTCCATACACTTTCCCTGACACCCAAAAGTACTCGTTACATTTTGAATGCTTAGCAGGACAGAATATGGTCCAATTCACACACTTATCAAGAGAACCTCCCTACTGCCTCTGATCTGGGGGACTCACTAAACACAAATGCTTTGTTTGTAAATTGTCTGAATGTTGGAGTTTGCCTCTGGCTGAACATACATTTTTAAAACAAGAAAATTGTCTGGTTTCGCTTTATGTAAGGAATTTGAAATGATTTATACTTGTACTTTTACTTTTGATACTTTAGTATATTTTAGCAATTACATTTACTTTTGATACTTTAGTATATTTAAATCCAAATACTTTTAGACTTTTACTCAAGTATTATTTTACTGGGTGACTTTCACTTTTAGTTGAGTCATTTTTTATTAAGGTATCTTTACTTTTACTCAAGTATGACAATTGGGTACTTTTTCCAACACTGGAGTTAACATCGTCATGGACGGCAGAAAAGGACTTGAGACGGACATCGGAGCGGGAAAACAACGTAATTAAAAAGGAGGAATATACAGTGATTAAAGGAATGGACATTTATTCAACTGTGAAGACAAACCTTTTAATTAAATCTGCTAAATGAGCGAATTTAGGAGGAAACGTCAGTGAGTGAAGTGAATGAAGATCATGTGACTGAGGAAAATATTGCTGTGGTTGAGGACAATATTGAAGTGAGCGACAATCAGGAGCTTATTGAGAAATGAACAGTTATTGGAATTGTTGGAAACATTGGACAGTTTGATAAAAGTATTGAGCAGTGGAGCTCATAGGCAGAACGGTTTTGTCACGGTTTCGGCCGAGGCTGCCTCTCTTCCTTGCTCGGGCAGGCTTCGGCGTTCGTCGTCTCCAGAATACTAGCTGCCACCGTTGCATGTTTCTATGTTCGTTTGCTTTTGTCTGATTGTTGTCACACCTGTTATCATTTAGTGTCATTAGTGTCCTATATAGTTCTCGTTGTGTTTGTCAGGTGTTGTGTGTGATTGTTTTACTGTCGTGCCGGTAGGCTGTATTATTACCGTTTGCTCGGTTGAGCTAGTTTGCTCCTTAGTTTTTGGAGTATTTTGTCGCACCTGTTTGTGCGCTTGTGTTTTTGTTCTCTTTGATCTTGTTGGTATTGAGGACCAAGTGTGATTCATCACACCATCCTACAAAGTCATTTAGTACTGGGCCATGACAGAGGGAGGCCGTTCCTTCTCTTGCTAGAACAAAAATGGTACCTGCTGCGTGCCGACCCAGTAGCAACGAACCTACCGACTCTACTTATAGAATAGCAATGCTTGTCAGTGGCCAATAACTTGACTTTGAGCCAGTCAGAGAGCACGAAACCCCATGTGGGGGAGCCAGCAATTATTTATTTTTAAAGAGGGCATTTTCTGCGTACATCCACAGATGAGCCAGTCACACTTCATATGCAATGTAGGCTATGGGATGGTAGCTAGATAAGTGCACAGACGCAATGCACACAACACTAAATACTTCCTCCAAGACAGCTAACCACTGTAGTTAGTATTGCCATTATAATTAAATCACAATGGATTAGATAGTTTCCATTAAACAGCTGCCTGTGTTAGCTGCCTAGTTAGTGCAATGTCCTTAGCTAGCTAGCTATGTTGTGCTAGCTAGCGAATATGCTAACATTAACTAGTTAGCTAAACATTTGGCTATGGGCTGGCACTGGCAATATGGGATTATGGAGAGTGCCTTAAATGGTTTCTTCATCATCTTGCTAGGTAGTTATCTAGTAGTGGCCATCTGGCTAGTATCAACAAGGGCTTTGTACAAAATAACGACATTAGCGCAGATAACTTGGAATCTAGACCATAAGCAATACGCACATATATGCATTGCCAAACAACGCTACTACCACCTTCTGGTTTGGAGTATTTTAACAAGGCTGAGTGGCTGACGACTTCCAAGGTCTTTGCTGTGTGAACAAATACAGTGTGAATACATTAGTGAATACATAAAATATGTATTCACTAACTGTAAGTCGCTGTGGATAAGAGCGTCTGCTAAATGACTAAAATGTAAAAGTAAATGAACACATAAGAGATTGACTGCCGACACTGTTCAGAGGTGCTAAGTACTAAATAAAGGTGAAATAAAAATAAATAAAAAACTGTCGGCAGGCAAACGTTTGACAATCCAACCGGTGTGTCTGAGCTTTTAGAGGAGGGGGAGACACCCTTCTGTGCGTCTGTCACAGCTGAAGACTAACACAGAGGAAGAGGGCTGTTGGTCTGAGAGGAGGAGTGAAAAGGAAGGTAGGGGGGAGAGATCAGGGCCTAAAGTGCTTAACAGTCCAGAGAGAGGAGTGTGAGAAAGCCATCAAGGAGACCACACCTCTGTTAAAATGAAGAAGCACCAGTAACTACAACCACAACCCCCTCTGCTTCCTCCCCTGGCCCCTCTCTACTATCCCCTCATTACCACTGGTGGTCCTGGAGGTAGAGCTCAGTGTTGCCAGATTGGGTAGTTTCACACCTAAAAGAAATGCGATGCAAGAAACATACAAATCCCGCCCACCCAGCTCACAGAGAAATCTGTTAAAATGTGGCTACTTTTTAGTGGATTGGGCAGGATTTTGGTTCTGATTGTGCTAGAAAGTGGCAATAGAATCTGGCAACACTGGTAGAGCTATACCGGCCTTGGGGTGGGGAAGAAAGCCTCCGAGCAGCCTCCATGTATGTTTTTATATTTTCCTTTAAGTGGAAAACATCAGATTTGTTCATGTTTAGCCTCTGGAAGACTATACATAGACTGAAAACTCAGAATGGATCCTGCTGAACAACTAGCAGTGAGTAATGATAGGATGTGTCAACAGAACACTGAGGGATAGAGAGCAACTGGACATGCCTAGCTCTGGAACACAGTCCTAGTGGTGCTAGGCTTCTTCACTGGTTTATTTAGCTCTTAATGAAAGAAGAGAGAAGACAACGGAGGGAAAGACAAACAGAGAGGAAAGAGAAGGGGAAGCTGCTGGTACTTTGGGAGACGATGATGAGTTTGCTGAGGTGCCAAGATAATTCACTGTAGAACAGTAGAGGACTCCCACATACTCCCGCATAACTGACAGATCTCTGCTGCTAAGAGAGGCCCACACTCTCATACAGAGAGTACACACATAGAGCGTGATTTACCCTTTGGAGTCATGCACCGTATACCCTGACTGCACATGTACATATGCACGAGCCCAAACGCACACACACAGACAGAACTGATTTACTGGCTCCCTGAAGGCCTGATAAAACACTGTCTGCATGACCTCACTTCCTGTTGCTGCAGCCAGCGGGAGGATGGATAGACATTAACCCGCTGAGTGGTAGAGGAGATGAGGACACATACACACACATTTCCACTCAGGGTGTTTTACTGGCTGGGAATCTGCCCCCTGACCTTTCCCCGTGTCATGCTTTAGGGGAGGTGGTCTGATCCTGACCTGTGACCCCCACATTGGCCCTCGAACAAATTAAATCAATTTGTCCTTGGGGGTTAATAATGTTTTCCATCCGATCTATCTATATACAAGTTATAAAACTGAACCTCAACTCTCAGTCTCAATTACAGTTCCAGCAAGTTTAAGAGTGACGTCTGACGTGATGACATCATGAGGTTTTCCAACTTCTATCCCTCGCCGCTTAAATCATCCTTCAATTTGAATTCTGTCACGATCGTCTAACAGAGATGAGGACCAAGGCGCAGCGTGTTGAGCGAACATACTTTAATTAGTTAAAGTGCACACACAATACAAAACAACAAAACGACTGTAACGTCCCTAGGTAACAATGACCTATACGGAACAAAAACCCACAAACACCAAGGGAAAACAGACAGTTTAAATATGGCTCCCAATCTGAGACAACCAGCCACAGCTGACACTCGTTGCCTCTGATTGGGAGTCACTCAGGCCAACAAAGAAACAGAAGAACTAGAACCCCCAACATAGAAATATAACACATAGAATGGAACACACCCTGGCTCAACATATAGAGTCCCAGAGCCAGGGTGTGACAAATTCATCTTAAATAATTGTTTGCCCGCTGATGTCTGCCTTTAAATTATAGTATGGCTATATAGGAAATGCCTTTTTTGGAAGTGAACCCCATCACTCAAGCTTGTGGCGTAAAGCGAGTTTTAGAAGATACATTTTCAGTGGACAACTTTCTTCTTTAATCGGTGCAATGTGCCGAGGGGTGAGGAAATACCTGGCCACAATTCCTGGCAAGCCCTGGGAGAATCTACTTCCATATGGACCATGACTTCAGATCAGTCCTTAGCAAAGCTGCACTGTTGAAAATGGTCAGACGGTAATTACTACGAATGGCTTCTTCAAACAGGTAAGATGACAGAGGTACCGGGAGTCCAAGGCCAGACTCAGCGAGATGACGGAGCACGTGGCACCCTATTCACATTGAACTACTTTTGACCAGTGCATTATATAGAGAATAGGGGGTTGTAGGAGCTATTCATCATGTTTGTGTTCTATTGATTTAATCCCTATATTTACCTGTTTAGCACCTGACTGCCCCGCTGATTTACATTTCCCCCCCATTGAATATATAAAAGGCTGCCAGGTGAATGAGAAAATTAGCTGCAATTTTTAAAGGAACCGGTTGACTTTGTCTTTTAGCTAGCTAGGTCTTTTAAATTTGCAAAAATAAAAATAAAAAGACACAATTGATGAAGGACGATGATTATGAAGACTAAATACATAAAATGTAAATGTTTGAGGACAGGGTTTTGTTCTTTCTGGATTCCACTAGAATGACGCTATTAGAGATCTCGCACATGAAGCCCTACCTAGACTGCAAGTGCCGGCATTTTTTCCTCTGGTCTAAAATAAAATATCGCAATGCCCCAGGGCAGTGATTGGGGACATTGCCCTGTGTAGGGTGGCGTCTTTCGGATGGGATGTTAAATGGGTGTCCTGACTCTCTGTGGTCACTAAAGATCCCATGGCACTTATTGTAAGAGTAGGGGTGTTAACCCCCGGTGTCCTGGCTAAATTCCCAATCTGGACCCTCATACAATCATGGAAACCTAATTAATATTAATAATATGCCATTTAGCAGACGCTTTTATCCAAAGCGACTTAGAGTCATGCGTGCATACAATTTTTTTGTGTATGGGTGGTCCCGGGGATCGAACCCACTACCTTGGCGTTACAAACGCCGTGCTCTACCAGCTGAGCTACAGAGGACCACATCCCCTGCTTCCAATTGGCTCATTCATCCCGCCTCCTCTCCCCTGTAACTATTCCCCAAGTCGTTGCTGTAAATTAGAATGTGTTCTCAGTCAACTTACCTGGTAAAATAAGGGTAAAATAAAAAATAAATTAAAATTGTGTGGGTGGGAACTAGTGTGCCTGAGAGCACAGACAATTTTCAACCGCTTCATATCGTACTCTTTCTGTTAGTGACAATGATTTAAGAAAATAACGAAAATAAATGGACTAAAATTATTGGATTTCTCTCTTTTATTGGATTGTGTGCAATGGAATTATCCCCAGGTCACTAGTAAGTGGCATCAATGACTTTTTGTATTTGCCACTACAAACTGGTGAGATGACAGAGAGGTACCGGGAGGCCCAGGTCAAGGCCAGACTCAGTGTAATAATTGATGGAGGAGTGGGAGCAGGAGAGGTGGCCAGAGAGGTGTCCAGAGAGGGATGGATGAGAGGGGGCAGGAGAGTGGGCCAGAGAGGGATGGAGGAGAGGGATGGAGGAGTGGGAGCAGGAGAGGTGGCCAGAGAGGGATGGAGGAGAGGGGCCAGGAGAGTGGGCCAGAGAGGGATGGAGGAGAGGGGGCAGGAGAGTGTGCCAGAGAGGGATGGAGGAGAGGGGGCAGGAGAGTGTGCCAGAGAGGGATGGAGGAGAGGGGGCAGGAGACAGCCACTGATGGGGGATGAGGGGGTAAGAGCAGTGTTGCTCATCGGAGGCGTGTACCACTGACACATACACACACACACCAGAGGAGGCTGGTAGGAGGAGCTATAGGAGGATGGGCATATTGGAATGGCTGGAATGGAATAAATGGAACGGTATCAAACACATCAAACATATGGAAACTCTTCCATTTATTCCATTCCAGCCATTACAATGAGCCTGTCCTCCTATACCTCCTCCCACCAGCCTCCTCTGACACACACGTATACATAAACACACAAGGCATTCATGCACCTAAGGGTATTCTGTTGATGCCTCTCTCTCTCTCTCGTTGCATCCAATGGCAGTGTACGCGATAAGCTAATGCAAGGAGCTGCTTGTGGATTTGCCATCTCTAACGCAGTTCCACCTCCGATTTGATAGAATCTAGCCCTTCACATTGCATTATCCAGTAACCACATCAACCTTTAATCCACATCTTATACTTTTCTCATATTTTGTGTGTTCTTTCTTCCATATGGGAATGAATGCTGACAAATAAATGCTCATATTATTTTATTGATGAAGTATTCCACTAAATGAAAGAAGATAGAAATGAACTTTTTGACCAATGCTAGCTGATAATATTTACTCTTCCATATGCGTTGTGTTCTTACATCTTCTTCAGTATGAGGTCTGGGATGTACACCATGTGATTTTCTTTGCCATATGCCTTTTTCAACAGCTTTTCTCTTTCTTTCTCCCTCTGTTTCTTTTCGTTATAGTTCCTTGCCACCTCGTCCAGGTGGGCTTTCACCCTCTCCTTATTCTTCCTCACTTCTTCCTTACTCTCTGCTTTTCTAGCTCTGAGCAGTTCTTTTACTTTGTTCTTCTCCAACAAGTCTCTTTCTTTCCTCTCCTTTTTCTACTGCTTTGCCCTGACTCTCTGGGCGCGTTTAGTTTCCATCTGAAAGAGAAAGTCCATACATGTTGGTCAGTGATCTGAAATATGATTATTACTCCTTCTCTAGCATGCAGTCAACTTAATCTGTTGAATCTGATAGTATAACCATTAGGAGGTGACTTGTGACTGGTTAAATGGAGTACTGTACCTGTGCCTGCTCTTGCTCTCTGAACCTCAGGACAGTCTGCATCTGGTACAGCTTTATGTACGCCTCCTTCATCCTCTCCACCACATCCCTCTTCTCTATTGCCCATCTCTCTTTGTCCCTTTGCATTTTCTCAATTTCACTACTCTTTCTCTCCCGCTCCTCTGTAATCTTCCAGTTCTCCTTCTCCATCTCTCTCTTTTCCATCTCCCATCCCTTCTTCTCTTGTCCATTCAGGCACAGAATCCTCATCTTTTCTCTTTCCAGAGCCTCTATCGCTCTCTCCTTCTCTCTCAGCTCAATTATCCACTCCTCTGCTGCCTGCGTGCTCCTCCTCTTAATCTCCTCCTTCTCCTTCATCCATCTTTCCCCCGTTGATCCAAGAGGCTTCGTAGGCCAGCCTTGGCCTTGGCCCATCTCCCCCTGTCCTCCTTCCAGGCTACTAGGGTCTGATTCCTCTCCTGGTCTGCTTTGGCCAAAGCTGTCTCCAAACCATTTCTTATGAGGTTCCATCCATTCCTCTCTCTCACCTTCTCCTTCCCCACCCTTTCATTCTCAGCTAACAGTCTCTTCTTGTTCTCCACTGTCACCTTCCATAACTTGGCCAAGGACATCTTCACCTTTGATATCTTGTCCACCATTGTTTGTTTGTCGGTCGCTGCGCTTTCTCTCTGTTTGTCCATCACCTCTCGCTGCCTTTCATTCTCAGCTAACAGCCTCGTGTTCTCCACGGTCAACTTCCCTATCTTGGCCAAGTGCAGTATGTTCTGCACCTTCAGCTTTGCCATCTTGAGTCCATCATTTTTTCTGTCTGACGCTGCGCTTTCTCTCTGTTTGTCCGTCACCTCTCTGCCTTTCATTCTCAGCTGACAGCCTCGTGTTCTCCACGTTCAACTTCCCTATCTTGGCCAAGTGCAGTATGTTCTGCACCTTCAGCTTTGCCATCTTGAGCTCCAATTTTTTCTGTCTGACACTGCACTTTCTCTCTGTTTCTCAAACAACTCTCTCTCCAGCTTCCATTGGTAGCAGTTTACCTCAATAGAAACCTCAGTCTCCCTTATCTGTCTCAGCAACTCTTCAATTAGCCTTTCTCTTTCTTGCTCTGGTTCCACACTCACCTTGTTGACTTCCTCCAACACCTCTCTCTGCAGCTTCCACCGGTAGTGGTCTACCTTGTTACAAGTCTCAATCTCCTTTCTCATTCTCAGCAGCCCCTCCATTTCTCTTTGTATTTCTATCTCTCGTTCCCCCCTCATCTTGTTGCCTTTCTCCATCTCCTCACTTTCAGTCATCTCTTTCTCCATCTCAATGACTTCTCTCTGCATCAATATGTATGGAGAAACATGTATTCCTTATTTATTTTTATTTTGTGTGAATCTTTTCCATGTCATTTTCTTAAAACTGTCTGGCCATGCCAGTTTTTCCAACTTCAGTTACCTTCAGGCTAACTGGTATAATTTATTAAATGGTAATAAGTAGGCCTACCTTCACTGATTTCCTTAGAAGTCAAACACTTTTACACATTATTATGTTCTAACTCACCTCTCCTCCGCGATGTCTGTCCACTTATGAAGATTTAAAAAGATATACACTTGAGTAGTTATGGTGTGGTGAATGGATATGCTGGTTGTTTTTCTTTGGTTTGGAACTTGTTGTAGCCAAGTTCTAATTCCAAATTCTATGGTTGTAGCCTAGCTTAATTGTTGAGTCATAATGAGATTGGAATGTTGGCTTGAATTCTGTATTATGGACAAAAATCTCAGAATTCTGAAGATTTTAGAATTATATTTAAAAATTATTGTTTGTCATACATTCTATATACATCATTCTAGCCCTTGGATGCTCTCTCAGAGTTATAAGTCTTATATTCTCAGCCCAAAATAAATTTGGTCTATTTCAAAAATATTCAAAAAAGATTACTTGTAATGGGGGTGATTAAGTGAACCCCCCAAGGTCTGTCTTCTGGAACACTCATGAAAAAATAGAATGGTTTTCGTTTAAGTTGTCCACTTTAAAAACCCTTCAGCTTCTTCTTGCTGAGTTGATTGAGGACACGGTAGCGCTGTGGCGAGGAGGCACAAGATAGGTCCTTAAATTAACATATCTAAGGCTACTTAACACTGTAGAAACTCTGGAATCACACTTTGTTGGCATAAAGACACCCACAATCTCTCCTTCTATCTCGGTACATTCTGTGTTGCACCAACGAGTGTTCAGTCCTTGCACACCATATAATGGAGGGTGTCATTCCAAAATACCCCTTCGCTGCATTGAACCTGCTAATTACAGAGACAGTTGAACGTTAAAATGATTGAGAATGACTTTCACCACTAAATAAACTTCCACAGTTTGACAAAGACAAATCAGGGGAAAACAGCTACTCGTATTAAAAACCTTTCATTATGGCGATAGCTATTTGCTGCAGTGACTGAGAGCCAATTGAGGCCCCAGTGCTTCTGGGGCCTGTGCAGTGCAGGTGAATGGTGTGCGTGTGTGTATGTGTGAAATGTAGGATTGTCTGAGCACAAACAGAGCTACTTATTTTGGCAACGCATGAAGCAGAGTTAGCAA
>NW_025533729.1:330000-347500 GCF_020615455.1 Coregonus clupeaformis
GCCAATCTCACCTTCTTCTCCTTAGCTGGTGTAACAGCCAATCTCACCTTCTTCTCCTTAGCTGGTGTAATAGCCAATCTCACCTTCTTCTCCTTAGCTGGTGTAACAGCCAATCTCACCTTCTTCTCCTTAGCTGGTGTTCCAGCCAATCTCACCTTCTTCTCCTTAGCTGGTGTAACAGCCAATCTCACCTTCTTCTCCTTAGCTGGTGTAACAGCCAATGTCCTCTTCTTACCCTTCTTCTGGGTCTTGGTTCTTAGTGTGGCCACGCACGGCCAGCACAGAAATGAGGTTTTAGATGGAGACACAGGATCCAGTGGTCTGGCAGTAGGAGGACTGGTCAGGGACAAACCACTTGTCCTATTGTACCCTCCTCTGCCTTTAACTCATTCTAAACTACAACCTACATATTGATTCTCAGACATATTGTCCTCACAACTGTCTGTCTCTCCCTATCTCTCAATACAATATGTAGTGTGTGTGTGTGTGTGTGTGTGTGTGTGTGTGTGTGTGTCTATATAGTAAATGCTATATCTATTATATGGTTATATATTGATAATTATATATTATATTTATATAAATGACGGTAGTGTGTATATATATATATAAATATAATGTGTAAAACTAGCAGTGTGAATGTTAAAACAATAAATGTTATAGAATAAGAGTTTACTGAAAATAATAAGTAATTTAGTGAATAATGGAACAAATGTAGTGAATGTGTCTGTTTGTAAATTAAACCTAGGCTATACAATTATTGTAATATGTAAAATAAACATATCTTTCTATGATTTATCTTTCCTGGTTGTTATTTCTCAGTGTCTCTGGACAGAAAATGTGCCAAGTCAATAAAGTTATGCGCCCAATTTTGTGTTTATTGACGCCTGTAATGATCTGCAAAATGTTGATTGGTTGACAGCCCATCTGTAGATTGTGTGATTGGATTGGACAACGAGTATTTGGAGCCCTTGGTCTAAGTCATTGGATATTCAAATGACACAGTTGCAAAAAAAGGTATCAAAAAGTCGGTGGTTGAATTTCATTAACGTTTAATGAAAAAGTATGGTTTTCAGCAAAAAAAGAAAGACACGCAACTACAGAGGACAAACATTTTATGATTCATAATTTTTTGAAGTATTGACCTTGGGAGAATACATAGCCTTTTTAGTGTTTTTCTAAATTGTTATTACACGACAAGTTCAAGCCAATTTTGTCTGCATTTTCAAATGATATATACTTATGTCTTATGCCTTAATTAGCGTAACTGTGTTGTGAGATCTTAACTAGAACAATAAGAAACTATTACTGGATATAGTCAATGGGATAGTTGTTGTCATGGTAGACTTTTAAAACTAATTATGTGGCTGGCCACCACTTTACAACTCGGAAGGCATGGTTTTGCAGATAAATGAGTAAACGTGAACTACACTCTTAAAAGAAAAGCTTCCTGTAGGATCCTTTAGGATAATATAAGGTTAAAAAATATACCTTAAGATGAATTTCCAAGCCTATACTCTGCCATCAGCTCGTTGTTGAACCGTTGTAGACTTCAGGGGTTCTTTGAAGAAGCCTTTTCAAAAGAGGGGTTCGGTTTGGAACCAGCAGCGCCCTCGTGAGTAAAGGGCGCGCGAGCGTAGAATTCAAATTGAGACCGTTGGTCAAAAGACAACTGGAAGCGGGAAGCGCGTGGATGGTTGGAGAGACGCGACCAATAAGAGATGACTTGCAACGGATTGACGTGAAAGGTGAGTGAACCTTAGCTATTCGCTAGCTAAGATAATAAATCATCAAACTACTATCAAATAACTTAAAAACAATACATCATGTAATGTACTCTTGGTTTTTCATCAGCTAGCCTGTAATGTTAGCTGGTAATTGTTGTATAAATGTTGGTACGTTTTAGCTAACGTTAGCTACAGTAGCTAGCTAGTTAAAGTTACTGTAACGTTAGCTAACTTTAGCTAGCTAGACTCAATATTGAGAAATTGTAGTCATTTAAACCCATGATATACTTTCTCACCATCTCCTTCCATCCTCCTCCCTTTAGTACCTGGCTTATCCTGCCCCTGTCCAGTTAAGTGGTGGAGAGTTTGGGAGCTGTGAGTTCTGATAGAGAAATGTATCAACCACCACGAACAGGTAAGACACACACACACACACACACACACACAGATGACCCAATGTAGATTATGTTCGACTTGACAAAAGAAGAATACATAAAGCAGATCAGATTAGTTAGATGCATTTGATATTGAATACTCATGTCGTTTATGTTGTGTTTGTGTCTAATTGATGTCTTTCAGGTTGGTGTATTGGGGCGGATTGTTCTGTCCTCTGTATTTCAGACCAAAGCAAGACAATGTTTAAAGCTCACTATGGATCTACTAACAGGTTAGCCTCTATAAAGTATTTGGATGTATTTACAGTGTGATTATAGTGTGTTCTGTGTTACTCCTTTGTCAATCCAATACTAACTGAATAGTGAATCAATCAATCAATACAGTGTGATTATTGTGTGTTTTATGTCATTCCTTCATCTTTTCCAGCACTAACTGAATGGTGAATGAATGTATTTGCAGTCAATCAATCAATAAATCAATACAGTGTTTGAACAAAACTCAACTCCAGTTGAAGAACTGGGACAAGCTACAAATCTCATTGTGGGGTAGGCCACATGTTATGAAGATGGTTAAAGCTCCTAAACTGATTTACATCATCAGCATGTTTCCACTGTCCATACCTGCCTACACCTTTAACACCATAGACAAAATGATTCATTTGGACTATTAAAAGGGCCAGGATGAACCAAGCTAGATTACAGGTAAAGACTTAAAAGGGAGGATTAAAGCTCCCTAACATGTAATTATGGCAAGAAGCCTGTATAACTGCCCTGAGTGGGGCAGTGGTCTAAGGCACTGCATTGCAGTGCTAACTGTGCCACTAGAGATCCTGGTTCGAATCCAGGCTCTGTCGCAGCCTGCCGCGACCGGGAGACTCATGGGCGGCGCACAATTGGCCCAGCGTCGTCCAGGGTAGGGGAGGGAATGGCCGGCAGGGATGTAGCTCAGTTGATAGAGCATGGCGTTTGCAACGCCAGGGTTGTGGGTTCGATTCCCACGGGGGGCCAGTATAAAATAAAATGTATTCACTAACTGTAAGTCGCTCTGGATAAGAGCGTCTGCTAAATGACGTAAATGTAAATGCAAATAGGCTCTTTATTGAGAACTCTAATAGGCCAATTTGGGTTGACATGGAAGAATAACTTAATGCCCCATTTGGACCATCATATTATCTGAGTCAACACTTAAATGTGGGACTGCAGAATCCCATAATGTCCCACACTAAGAAATATGGCATCAGATAAATAAGAGACAGACATCTTCACCTTTCCTGACAAGCTCTGCTTCTTTATGGAACAACCATAAATACAAATTAGGAGGAAAGGTGGTTGTCTGGAAAGAGTGGAATAGGTTTTGTTTTAGCCTCAACACTAATACATTTCACTTTTGCTTCATGTGTCAACTTTAATTTGAGTGTGGCTGTGGAAGACTGGTCCCTTGATGATGTCTGCAAGTGGCTGAGTACCAATGATCTCCATGATTCCATCCCATCATTCCAAGGTTCACAATCTTTCTGAAGAATGCCAACTCTATTCAATTGTCCACTTTGCAACGAGCATACTTTCTCTGTGTCCAGACGACTCACACATATTGGCCTCTATCACCAGCATGAACCACATTTTCTAATTACCTGTGGAATTAATGGGTGTGGGAAAACAAATAGATGTTTCAGCGCCTATCGGTCACACATCTACCAAAACCACAGAGCTTTTAAGCGCCAACTTAGATGAGAATTGCCCTCATGATGAATTTGAGACTGGGACTGATCCCATTGAAGATGTCATGAGCGATGTAGAGAGTCTGCCAGAGGCTGAATATGTTCAAGCCACAGAGATCAACACTGAGCAGCTAATTGAAGGTCTCAAAAACAATATCTGTCTTTTTATTTAGAACATCAGCGAAGAACACTGCATCCCAGCTACGGTATAGAATAGCATTGTTGAGGACCTCAGAACCATTTCTGATGCATTTATGACACACTACAGTGATCCCCTCAGGTTTAATCTTACAAATAAGCAAATACATGTGGATGAAGATGGGACTTGCTTAACAACTATGCAGTATTTGAGGAATGCATTAGATGCATAAGCTCTGAGTGGATGCTGGAGCATTACTGTGTGAAAGAATTGGGCATGGTCCGGCCAATTGAAGTACCACTGAGCAACAAAGAAGGTTATAAAACAAGGTCATTTCAATACAGCTACATGGTCCCCAGGGTATATTAATATAAAGAGACATGAGACAAAACAATCATAATGAATAAGATTACATGGACAGGGAGACCTGATCCTAGGTCAGCAATCCTCCTCTGAGACACTTCCCAGGAGTCACCAGGACCAAGAAACATAACACTTACTGTTGTAAAGTCTAGTTACAGCAGGTTTTTACTGCCATCTAGTGGAAGATACCAATAAAACACTTTATTATCAGGATGGGGAGACGGTTGAGCTGAAACAGAAAGTAAATGTGTTCTTTTGTACAGGATCCATTTTGAGACGACAGAGCAGAAAACACTATATGGAGAGAACAAAAAAATAAAGTGAGTATTTCTAAGTATTTCTGAACAATAATCTGTTTTAAAGGACAGAGTATGTGAGTGAATACCTGGAATGCGATATTACTAGTTAGTAGAACTGCCACTTGAGCTGAGTTGCTGACAGACAGCAGTTTTCAAAGTGGAAACTAATCAGTAGGCCTTAGTGTTATAAGGTAGGCTATTATCATTGTCATTAAGGAGACACCTATTTTACAACCCTTATTCCATGAAACATATTAACGCTGTAGAACTGATGCGCATCAAGAAATAAGGTGTCAAATCACAGGAAAACTACTTTAGGCGCTCTAGAGCACGTTAGATACATTCTGTCGGAGGTGCTTTAAACTGAAATCTAATGTCGACTTTGCTTATGGAAAACCATATCATGCGAAGGTTTTTACACATGCTCAGTTCTTGGGTTTCTGAGTGTACATTTTGAAAATGGAAGTTATGGAACTCCATCATGTGCTTCTGTTATGAGAAAAAATCCACAATGAAACTGACATTAAATGTGGAGAATGATAGATCTGTTGGCCATCAAGTAGCCTATTCATTGTTATGCCTGTCTAGGCTACTGTAGCCTGCCATTTTATACTATAAATATGTTGAAATGACTGGAGTCGATGCAAATTATTTTGTGCCACTTGTGTAGCCAACCTGGAGCTGGCAAACAGATGTAATAAATAGCCTTTAACTTCAGTTTATTGTTGTTGTAGCCTTGTGTTATTATGCAATTATTAATGGCCGTGTTTAGTTAATTCAATTGGAAGTTATCAAGTGTCACCATGGTCACAGTTCTATTGCAATTGCTGATCAGATGTTAGAATGCATTAGATTGAAGGTAACAGTCAGCCAGATTAGGCTACAGGTATAAAAATAACCTGGCTGTTGTTGACAAGCATGGACCTATTCAGTTCATATCCATATTATTAAATATTTAATACAGATTGAAATTACGACCCCATCCTCAGTAGCCTATTCCAGCAGGCTACTGGGCAACAGAAGCACTTCCTACCTCAAAATCGTCTTGCTGTTCATGTTAAATAAATTAATCTGTCAATTTGAACTAAGCAAGCTGCTAAATCATTCAGCTTACATCTTGCCTACATGTTGCCCAGGCTACTGGAGGCTGTCTGAAATAAGATGTAGGCCTATCAGGGGCTATGTTTTGGCCTAGTTTTCAGGCCTTGTGGGTGGGTTTTCGATATGTCTGTTAGTAAACTGTTTCAGATCATGAATAAAAGAGGACAATTGACATTCAATAATTAATTGTCACTGTGTTCACCACAACCAACATGCTGCATCTCTGTTTAGGGGTCAGTGCTCTAAAATGAGTCTCTCTGGGGAGAGAGAGGAGGGGGGCCCTGCCTCTAAAATGAGTCTCTCTGGGGAGAGAGAGGAGGGGGGCCCTGCCTCTAAAATGAGTCTCTCTGGGGAGAGAGAGGAGGGGGGCCCTGCCTCTAAAATGAGTCTCTTTGGGGAACATGACACCAAAGCTAAGAGGTGAGATGACAATATTGTTTAAGAATTTATATTCCAAAACGCTATATAGGAGAAAAGAAAATCACATTTGTGTTTTTTCATCAGAAATGATTACTAATGGGTACCTTCAATATAACTATTGTAGATTTTAGATGTGATTTAAAACCATTGTTTAGCTGGAATGGAATGTTCGTATCCTGTATATTTGACTGTGATACGTGGTTGTCTCACCTAGCTACCTTAAGATGAATGCATTTACAGATGCCATATCTTAATTTGACCCTGTTTCTCACAGCAGGAAAATAATCCTGCAGCAACAGCAAATGTGCATTTTTATGTGGATTATAATTAAGGGATATTTTCTGTAGGGGTTCATACATTTTTCATCAGGGCAAATCAAGTCTGACATTTGTAAGTGGAAATTACACTTTAGACGCCTTTATAAAGCCTTGTAGTGGTTTAATAATTTCTTTAAACAATAAAAGCTAATTGACCAACATTTCTGAAAAAGGGATATATAGCGTTTTGGAATGAAACTCTTGATTCTCCATCTGAGTTCAGAGTAGATGAGAGATGTAATGTTTGTCTCTGTTGTGTTGAAGCCCAATCAAGCAGGAGAGACCAGCCTCCCCTGTACCCAGCTGTGTGTCCATGAAGAGTGACCAGTCTATGGTTCCACCTCTAAAATTTAGGTAAGAAGAACTCATGGGTCATGGTCAGTGAGTTAAACAACACTGTCTCTAGTCATTTCTCCTCTCCCATTTTCCCATTTATTTCTGTTGTTTTCATAATCCATAGGTTAATCCTTTTTCCATTTTCATAGTCCTGAAACAATATTAAACAAACACAACATTCCCTCCCTGTGTGTGTGTGTGTGTGTGTGTGTGTGTGTGTGTGTGTGTGTGTGTGTGTGTGTCTGTCAGTGAGTGTGTGTGCACTCCCTGGATGAGGAGATGTAATCTCTATCCTGATTGCCTAGTCACTTTTACCCCTACCTACATGTACATATTACCTCAACTACCTGGTACCCCTGCACATTGACTCAGTACTGGTACTCCTTGTATATAGTCTAGTTATTACCTCAACTACCTGGTACCCCTGCACATTGACTCAGTACTGGTACTCCTTGTATATAGTCTAGTTATTACCTCAACTACCTGGTACCCCTGCACATTGACTCAGTACTGGTACTCCTTGTATATAGTCTAGTTATTATCTCAACTACCTGGTACCCCTGCACATTGACTCAGTACTGGTACTCCTTGTATATAGTCTAGTTATTACCTCAACTACCTGGTACCCCTGCACATTGACTCAGTACTGGTACTCCTTGTATATAGTCTAGTTATTACCTCAACTACCTGGTACCCCTGCACATTGACTCAGTACTGGTACTCCTTGTATATAGTCTAGTTATTATCTCAACTACCTGGTACCCCTGCACATTGACTCAGTACTGGTACTCCTTGTATATAGTCTAGTTATTACCTCAACTACCTGGTACCCCTGCACATTGACTCAGTACTGGTACTCCTTGTATATAGTCTAGTTATTACCTCAACTACCTGGTACCCCTGCACATTGACTCAGTACTGGTACTCCTTATAGCCTCATTATTATTATTTCATTGTGTTACTGTTTCCTTTTTTTATTTAGCTAATTTCATCTTACTTTTTAACTGCATTGTTGGGAAAGGGCTCGTTAGTAACCATTTCACGGTAAAGTGTACAGCTGTTGTATTCAGCGCATGTGAGAAATACAATTTGATTTGAAGGTCATTGGCAGAAACACGTAATTGGTTCTAACGGTCAACTCGTGCCAAACAGCGCATGTTCGGATGTTGAAGCACAGTGGCTAGGAAAAACTCCCTAGAAAGGCAGGAACCTAGGAAGAAACCTAGAGAGGAACCAGGCTCTGAGGGGAGGCCAGTCCTCTTCTGGCTGTGCCAGGTGGAGATTATAACAGTCCATGGCCATTAAGGCCAGATTGTTCTTCAAAATATTCAAATGTTCATAGACCCACCAGCAGGGTCAAATAATAATCACAGTGGTTATAGAGGGTGCAACAGGTCAGCATCTCAGGAGTAAATGTCAGTTGCCTTTTCATAGTCGAGCATTCAGAGGTTGAGACAGCAGGTGAGAGCGAGAGAGAGAGCGAGAGAGAGAGAGCGAGAGAGCAAGAGAGAGAGCGAGAGAGAGGAGAGAGAGCGGGAGAGGAGAGAGCAGGCGGGAGAGAGAGACGAGAGAGAGAGAGAGAGAGAGAGAGAGCGAGAGAGAGAGAGAGCGAGAGAGAGTGGGAGAGAGCGAGAGAGAGTGGGAGAGAGCAGAGAGAGCGAGAGAGAGAGCGAGAGAGAGAGAGAGAGAGAGAGAGAGAGAGTGGGAGAGAGCGAGAGAGAGAGAGAGCGAGAGAGAGAGAGCGAGAGAGAGTGGGAGAGAGAGAGAGAGAGCGAGCGAGAGAGCGAGAGAGTGGGAGAGAGCGAGAGAGAGCGAGAGAGAGAGAGAGAGAGAGAGAGAGAGAGAGAGAGAGAGAGAGAGAGAGAGAGAGAGAGGGTAACAGTCAGTCAGATTAGGCTACAGGTATAAAAATAACCTGGCTGTTGTTGACAAGCATGGACCTATTCAGTTCATATCCATGTTATTAATATTTGATTCATTGATTGAAATTACGACCCCATCCTCAGTAGCCTATTCCAGCAGGCTACTGGGCAACAGAAGCACTTCCTACCTCAACATCGTCTTGCTATTCATGTTAAATAAATTAATCTGTCAATTTGAACTAAGCAAGCTGCTAAATCATTCAGTTTACATCTTGCCTACATGTTGCGCAGGCTACTGGAGGCTGTCTGAAATAAGATGTAGGCCTATCAGGGGCTATGTTTTGGCCTAGTTTTCAGGCCTTGTGGCGGGTTTTGAGTAGTCATTGGGCTAGACAAAGTCATTGCATTAAATTACCTCACTGTTTGGATGTGTCTGTTACTTAATGTTTTATTTCTGAGAGATTATGAATAAAAGAGAACACTGTGTTAACCGCAACCAACATGCTGCATCTCTGTTTAGGGGTCAGTGCTCTAAAAGGAGTCTCTCTGGGGAGAGAGAGGAGGGGGCCCTGCCTCTAAAATGAGTCTCTTTGGGGAACATGACACCAAAACTAAGAGGTGAGCTGAAAATATTGTTTAAGAATTAATTTTCCAAAACGCTATATAGGAGATTAGATTTGAGATGTGATTTAAAACCATTGTTTAGCTGGAATGTAATGTTCGTATCCTTTATATTTGACTGTGATACGTGGTTGTCTCACGTAGCTACCTTAAGATGAATGCATTTACAGATGCCATATCTTAATTTGACCCAGTTTCTCACAGCAGGAAAATAATCCTGTGGCAACAGCAAATGTGCATTTTTCGTGGATTATAATTAAGGGATATTTTCTGAAGGGGTTCAGACATTTTTCATCAGGGAAATCAAGTCTGACATTTTAAAGTGGAAATTACCCACTTTAGACACCTTTATAAAGCCTTGTAGTGGTTTAATCATTTCTTTAAACAATAAAAGCTAATTGACCAACATTTCTGAAAATGGATATATAGCGTTTTGGAATGAAACTCTTCTTATGATTCCCATCTGAGCTCAGAGTATATGAGAGACGTAATGTTTGTCTCTGTTGTGTTGAAGTCCAATCAAGCAGGAGAGACCAGCCTCCCCTGTACCCAGCTGTGTGTCCATGAAGAGTGACTGGTCTATGGGTCAACCTCTAAACTTCAGAGAGGGAGACTTTTCTACTGAACAAAGGTAAGAAGAACTCATGGGTCATGGTCAGTGAGTTAAACAACACTGTCTCTAGTCATTTCTCCTCTCCCATTTTCCCACTTCTTTTTACTGTTTTCATAATCCGTAGGCTAAACCTTTTTTCAATTTTCATAGTCCTAAAACAATATTAAACTAACACAACATTCCATCCTTGTGTGTGTGTGTGTTTGTGTGTGTGTGTGTGTGTGTGTGTGTGTGTGTGTGTGTGTGTGTGTGTGTGTGTGTGTGTGTGTGTGTGTGTGAGTGTACACCCTGGATGAGGAGATGTAATCTCATGTTTTGTCCCCAGAAACCAACAGGAGAGATCAGAGTCAGAGATTCTCAGTGGTCAGTCTTCCCAGAGTCATCAAACAGACCTGGCCTCCATATTCAGTGTATGTGGTCCTGTTATGTACATTTGTTTTTGTTTACCTCAAGTAAAGTTGATCTGTCAATCATTCATTCATTTGTTAATGAGAAAGCATTTAGTCTCTTGCTTAACTTATTTACTTGATTTATTTCAGTTGCTTGAAGAGAATATTATGACATTTGTGAAGAACGAGCTGAAGATGTTCAAGAGGATTCTTAGTCCAGAACTCCCAGAAGGCTTTGAGAGTCAGAAGCAGGATAAGGAAGTGGTGGATGCTGAAGATGAGAAGCAGGAGAGCAGTGCCAGAGAGGGGGCTCTGAAGATCACACTGCACGTCCTGAGGAAAATGAACCAGAAGGAGCTTGCTGACACACTGGAGAAAAGTAAGAGCTGTCTGCCTCATGTTGAATGCTGTTTTAGAACATTTAAAAGCTGTAGCCTAAAGTACAGCTAAAGTAGCTGTGTAACTCAATGATATTGTAGCAGCCTTAACACAACACCTAGTGACCTCATCAAGTAGCAGCAGGGATGTGTTGTGTTGTGTTGTGTTGTGTTGTGTTGTGTTGTGTTGTGTTGTGTTGTGTTGTGTTATGTTGTGTTGAGTTGAGAGAGAGAGAGAGAGATCATAATAATATAATCAGTCACACCAGTCTGTAATGCATTATGAAAACATTTACACATTTATACAGTCAGTTAAAAGAATAAAGTATTATCATTTAAAATGTTATAACAGTCCTAGAATACTGTAGGCATTAAAACAGACGTAATATTAATATCCTCTGTGTTATTTCTAGATTCAGATGAGCGTGCTGTGAGTCTTCAACGTGAACTCAAATCTAATCTAAAGAAGAAGTTTCAATGTGTATTTGAGGGATCGCTAAACAAGGAAACCCAACACTTCTCAATAAGATCTACACAGAGCTCTACATCACAGAGGGTGGAACAGGAGAGGTCAATAATGAACATGAGCTGAGACAGATTGAGACAACAACCAGGAAACAAGCAAGACCAGAGACTGCAATCAAATGTAACGACATCTTCAAACCCTTAACTGGACAAGACAAACGTATCAGAACTGTGCTGACAAAGGGAGTCGCTGGCATCGGAAAAACAGTCTCTGTGCAGAAGTTAATTCTGGACTGGGCTGAAGGAAAAGCAAATCAGGATGTCCAATTTGTATTTTCATTCCCTTTTCGGGAGCTGAATTTGATGAAAGGTGAAAAACACACGTTGATTGAACTTCTCAATCACTTCTCAATCGAAACCAAAGAATCAAGGATCTCCAACTACGACAAGTACAAAGTTCTGTTCATCTTTGATGGTCTGGATGAGTGCCGACTGCCCCTAGACTTCCAGAAGAACAAGATCTGTTGTGACGTCACAGAGTCAACCTCAGTGGATGTTCTGCTGACAAATCTCATCAATGGAAATCTGCTTCCCTCTGCTCTCCTCTGGATAACTACCCGACCTGCAGCAGCCAATAAGATCCGTTCAGGGTGTGTTGACCAGGTGACAGAGGTACGAGGGTTCAATGACCCACAGAAGGAGGAGTACTTCAGGAAGAGATTCAGTGATGAGGACCTGGCCAGCAGAATCATCTCACACATAAAGACATCAAGGAGCCTCCACATCATGTGCCACATTCCAGTCTTCTGTTGGATTTCTGCAACAGTCCTTGAACACATGTTGAGTACAGACAAGAGAGAAGAGATGCCCAAGACTCTGACTGAGATGTACTCACACCTTGTGGAGTTTCATACCAAACAGAAGAATGAAAAGTATCTTGGGAAAGAAGAGACACACTGGAATAAAGAGAGCATTCTGTCACTGGGAAAACTGGCTTTTCAACAGCTTGTGAATGGCAATCTGATTTTCTATGAAGAAGACCTGAAAGAGGCTGGCATTGATGTCAATGAAGCCTCAGTGTACTCAGGATTGTGCACACAGATCTTTAAAGAGGAACGTGGGCTGTACCAGGACAAGGTGTACTGCTTCGTGCATCTGAGCATTCAGGAGTTTCTGGCTGCTGTATATGTGTTCCTCTCATTCATCAACAACAATGAGAATCTAATGGCCGAACCGCAAGTTACTGAAGTTACTGTCTACAAGAGTGCTGTGGATAAAGCCTTACAAAGTGAGACGGGAAACCTGGACCTGTTCCTCCGCTTCCTTCTGGGCCTCTCACTGGAGTCCAATCAGAAGTACTTACGAGGTCTACTGACTAAGACAAGAAGCAGCTCACAGAGCCATAGAGAAACAGTGAAGTACATCAAGAAGAAGATCAGGAAGAATCCCTCTCCAGAGAGGTGCATCAATCTGTTCCACTGTCTGAATGAACTGAATGACCATTCTCTAGTGGAGGAGATCCAAAGCTACCTGAGATCAGGAAGTCTCTCAGAAGAAGAACTGTCACCTGCACAGTGGTCAGCTCTGGTCTTTGTGTTGCTGACTTCAGAAAAGGAGCTGGATGTGTTTGACCTGAAGAAATACTCCAGATCAGAGGAAGGTCTTCTGAGGCTGCTGCCAGTGGTCAAAGCATCCAGAGCTGCTCTGTGAGTACATAAAATGACATTTAAGTACTAATCATCAGGAAGAAATATTCAGTTTAGAGAAATATATGTATTATAATATGTATATAATATTAAATAGAAAAACGTACTGAATCAGTGCATTGGTGTTCATATTAGTATAACAATATGAGCATACAATTCTAGGAGACGGAAGATGAATCTATATGTTGTTTGGAGAGAATAAACCAAATGCATCTGCCAATGTCCTTCTACACTACTGGTGTTAAATTAACAGTTTGTGAAATCATGATGATCTCTTTGCAGGCTGTCAGGCTGTGGAGTCACAGAGAAAGGCTGTGCTTCTCTGGTCTCAGCTCTGAAGTCAAACCCCTCACACCTGAGAGAGCTGGACCTGAGTAACAATGACCTGAAGGATTCAGGAGTGAAGCTGCTCTCTGCTGGACTGGGGAATCCCCCACTGTAAACTGGAGACTCTGAGGTCAGTATTCCTGTAGTTGGTCAACAAGTGATAACTGTTCACCAGATCCACATGTGTTTACCAGGCACACATAGTCCACACCATATGTGTTTGGACAGTGAAGCTTGCAGTTTTACATTTGGTGCTATGCTCCACCATTTTGGATTTCAGATAGAATGTTTCATATTAGGTGACAGTACAGAATGTCACCTTTTATTTGAGAGTATTTTCATACATATCTGTGTTACTGTTTAGAAATGAAAGGACTTTATGTGTCTAGTTCTCCCATTTGAAAAGTTGTAATAATTTGGACATATTCACTTATATTGTATTAAAGTAGTCATAAGTTTAGTATTTGGTACCATATTCCTTACCTGCAGTGATTACATCAAGCTTGTGATTCTACAAACTTGTTGAATGCATTTGCAGTTTGTTTTGGTTCACACACACTGGACACACACACTGGACACACACACACACACTTGACACACACTGGACACACACGCACACACATTTGACACACACACACACACTGGACACTCACACAACCTGGACACACACACACACACACTGGACACACACTTACACACTGGACACACACACACACACGCTGGACACACAAACAACTTGGACACACACACTGGACACACTCACACACTGGACACACACACACACACTTGACACACACTGACACACACACTTGACACACACTGGACACACACACACACACTGGACACTCACACAACCTGGACACACACACACACACACTGGACACACACTTACACACTGGACACACACACACACGCTGGACACACAAACAACCTGGACACACACACTGGACACACACACACACTGGACACACAAACACACACACTAGGATTAATTTAGTCAAAAGTTTAGTATTTGGTCCCATATTCCTTACCTGCAGTGATTACATCAAGCTTGTGATTCTACAAACTTGTTGAATGCATTTGCAGTTTGTCTTGGTTGTGTTTTGGATGATGTTTTTCCCAATAGAAACTGAATGGTGAATAATGTCCTGTCATTTTGGAGTCACTTCACTTGTATTGTCAGTAAGAATAGAAGATGTTTCTGAACACTTCTACATTCATGTGGATGCTACCATGATTATGAATAATCATGAATGGAATCGTGAATGATGATGAATGAGAAAGTTACAGAGGAACAAGGATCATACCCCTCTGTTATTGGTAATGGTGAGAGGTTAGCATGTTTTGTTGTAGCCTCTGTAACTTTCTCACTCATTATTATTCATGATTCATTCATGATTTTTCTTAATCATGGCATCATCAGGATTCATTTAGTAGTGTTTAGAAACATGTTATTCACTCACTTAGACAGAAAATTACTCCAGTCATCATCCACCATTCAGTTACTATTGGGCAAAACATAACACAACCAAAACAAACTGCAAATGCAACCAACGAGTTTGGGACCAAATACTCAACTTTTGACTACTTTAATACACTATAAGTGAATTGGTCAGAATACTTTTGACTTCAGCAAATGGGGGGACTAGATACATAAAGTGCTTTCATTTCTAAACGGTGAAACAGATATGTATTAAAATACCCTCAAATAAAAGGTGACATTATATACTGTCACCTCATATGAAACATTTAATCTCAAATCCAAAATGCTGGAGTATAGAGCCACATTTAAAATGTTATCTTCACTGTCAAAATAGATATGGTGTGGACTGTATACTCAATACAATCTAAATCTGATACCTCACTGTCTGTCTTTTGACTGATACTGCTTTTTAAACTGCTATGGTCAGTCTACTCAAATATTTGTACAATACATGTTTCTCTCTACAAGCAATATTATGATCATTTCTAATAATAATACATTAATTTATGAATAGATATGGCAGGTTTCAGGACACTGATGTATCTTAATATGTAGAAAAAATATACTGCCACTATTTTCACCACCAAAGAATAGCAGTGTGGTTTTAATATGATTTGACTCTTTGCAGGCTGTCAGGCTGTCTAGTCACAGAGGAAGGCTGTGCTTCTCTGGTCTCAGCTCTGAAGTCAAACCCCTCACACCTGAGAGAGCTGGACCTGAGCTACAATCACCCAGGAGACTCAGGAGTCAGACTGCTCTCTGCTGGACTGGAGGATCCACACTGCAGACTGGAGAAACTCAAGTATGTAGAGGGTTTATGTCAATGTTCATATCAGACATGTTGGAGTTATCAGGCTAGTTAAGACAAACATTCTGACCACCACTTGGACTAAGTTATATAAAGACTGTGTGTGTGTGTGTGCGTGTGTGTCCGGTGTGTGTGTGTGTGTGTTTGTTTGTGTGTGTGAGTGTGTGTCCAGTGTGTGTGTGTGTGTGTGTGTGTGTGTGTGTGGTGAGTGTATGTCCTGTGTGTGTGTGTGTGTGTGTCCAGTGTGTGTGTGTGTGTGTGTGTGTCCAGTGTGTGTGTGTGTGTGTGTGTCCAGTGTGTGTGTGTGTGTGTGTGTGTGTGTGTGTGTGTGTGTGCACGTGTATCAGTACACACACTGGACACAGACACACACACACTGGACACACACACACACACACACACACTGGACACACACACACACACACTCACACTGGACACACACTGAACAAACACACACACACACACACACACACTGGACACACATACACATTGGACACACACAACTGGACACACACACACAAACACACACACTGGACACACACACACGCACACTGGACACACACAAACGCACACACAGACACACACACACTGGACACACACACAGACAAACATTCTTACCACCGCTTGTACAAAGTTATATTCTGAATGTGAGTGTCCAGTGTGTGTGTGTGTGTGTGTCCAGTGTGTGTCCGGTGTTTGTGTGTGTGTGTGTGTGTGTGTGTGTGAGTTCAGGTGTATCCCTCAATGACTGTCTGTTCTTCTGCTTACCGCTACAGTGTGGAACATGGTGGAGAGAACACAATGAAACCTGGACTTAGAAAATGTGAGTGTTGACTGCTGTGAAGAATATGACTAAGAATAAGTCTTAATTCAAGTGAAGTCAAAGTCAAAGACCACCATCATTACTTACTTGGTCATATTAAATATGCGCGCATGAAGGTGTGTGTGTGTGTGTGTTCAGGGTGTGTGTGTCTGTGTTCAGCATGTGTGTGTGTGTTCAGGATGTGTGTGTGTGTGTTCAGTGTGTGTGTGTGTGTGTGTGTGTTCAGGATATGAGTGTGAGTGTATATCCGGTGTGTGTGTGTGTGTTCAGCATGTGAGTGTGAGTGTGTATCCGTTGTGTGTGTGTGTGTGTGTGTGTGTGTTCAGTGTGTTTGTGTGTGTGTGTTCAGGATGATGATGATTTCTAATATTGTGTGTGGTTTCATCCATCAGATGTCTGTGATCTCACACTGGACCTAAACACAGTAAACAGATTCCTCTCTCTGTCTGAGGAGAACAGAAAGGTGACATGTAGGAGAGAGGAGCAGCCGTATCCTGATCACCCAGAGAGATTTGAGCTCTGTAGAAAGGTGCTGTGTAGAGAGGGTCTGACTGGGCGCTGTTACTGGGAGGTAGAGTGGAGTGGGAGTTGGGCTGGTATAGGAGTGGCATATAAAGGAATCAGCAGGAGAGGAGTGGGTAGTGACTGTTGTCTTGGAGCCAATGACAAGTCCTGGAGTCTGTTCTGCTCTGACAACAGTTACTCTGCCTGTCACAATAATAAGTCCACTACCATAGACGTCCCCTCCTCCAGCTCCCACAGAGTAGGAGTGTATCTGGACTGGCCAGCCGGCACTCTGTCCTTCTACAGAGTCTCCTCTGACACACTGACCCACCCTGAACACATTCCACTCCACATTCACTGAGCCCCTCTATCCAGGGTTTAGGGTTTGGTATGATGGTGTTGAGTCCTCAGTGTCCCTGTAAATAATAACCATGGTAACACTGATACACACACACTGGACACACACACACTGAACACACACACACAGGACACACACACTGAACACACGCACACACACACTCGATTCACACACACACACACACTGGACACACACACACACTGGACACACACAGACACTGGACACAAACACACACACATACTGAACACACACACACACTGACACACACTGGACACACAAACAAACTTGATACACACACACTGGACAAACACACACACACACACTGAACAAATACACTGAACACACACACACC